>NW_003200894.1:0-949 GCF_000006405.1 Perkinsus marinus ATCC 50983
TGGGCAAAACGCCACCGCTCGCGAGAGTAACACCAGCGAGGAATTTGTTAAGTTCCTCATCGTTGCGGACCGCCAGCTGAATGTGGCGAGGTATGATACGAGTCTTCTTGTGGTCTCGCGCAGCGTTACCAGCGAGCTCAAGAATCTCAGCGACGAGATATTCTAGAACAGCGGCCAAATAGACTGGCGCTCCAGAACCGACGCGCTTAGCATAACGGCCCTTCTTCAGATACCTTGCGATACGGCCAACAGGGAACTGTAGACCAGCCTTGGCGGAGCGAGACTTGGCTCCACTGCCACTCTTCTTGCCAGCTTTGCCACGACCTCCTTTACCCTTTCCGGACATGGTTTTACTATCAAGGATTTAGTTTAAACGGATGATGGTCAGAGTTATGCACCACTGGTTGATGTGATATCGTACGCGATCTGATGGAAAAAACGTTAAATGTTTACGAACCGATGAATGGCGATTTCTAATTTTTGCCTTAAAATTACACCTATTTTTATGGAAGTTCGAATATTTAGATGGCGTTGAATAACGCCTTGTAATGCATGTTAGACTCAATAGACTTCTGATAGCTTACGATCTCTCGCCACGGATCCTCCTGGCGAGCTGCATATCCTTAGGCATGATAGTTACACGCTTAGCATGGATGGCACAGAGGTTGGTATCTTCGAAGAGACCCACAAGATAGGCTTCGGCAGCCTCTTGTAGAGCCATTACGGCGCTACTCTGAAACCTCAGATCAGTCTTGAAGTCTTGGGCGACTTCACGGACAAGCCTCTGAAATGGTAGCTTGCGAATAAGAAGGTCAGTGCTCTTCTGATATCGCCTAATTTCGCGAAGAGCAACTGTGCCAGGGCGATATCTATGAGGCTTCTTGATGCCGCCAGTGCTTGGAGTGGACTTGCGAGCTGCCTTGGAAGCGAGCTGCTTGCGAGGAGCCTT
>NW_003214981.1:0-2593 GCF_000006405.1 Perkinsus marinus ATCC 50983
TCAAAGCCCCTCTACCCCATTCAGGTCAAAAATTGCAGTAGACGTCATGAATAACGGTGGAGTAACTAGCCACTAAGTCGGTAGTTTCCAACGAGGCATTCTACCCTACATCTCACGAGAGTTCTCAGTGCTAACCTTACGAGGCCTGGACCAATGATCACCTTTGGTGTTTTCCTTGGAGTCGTTCTCCTGTGGAGGAGTAGGCTTCGCCCTCGCCTCAAGGCCATCGTCCTTCTCAGTCTTCACTACAGCCTCGCCATCCGCTTTCTTGGCGAATGGGACGACCTCTGTTTTCTTCTCATTTCTTTGGAGCTGTGAGCTTCCAAGCGATCCGAAGCCAGATGAGATTTGCCCACCACCGAAGCCACCGCTGCCCGAGGCCAGAGAGGATGTGCCTGTGAAGGGAAGAGGAGTAATGACACTTCAGACGGGAGCATTGTGGTGCCACCTCCGAATGCACCGAAGCCCGAGGCTGACTGAGCACCACCAAAGCCGCCGAACCCGCTGCTGCTGCTGGATTGCGATGTGGAACCGAATGCTCCGAAACCGCCGCCTGTGGAAGGTGTCGAACCTAAAGTCAATTGGAGTGGTTGTAGAGGAGGAGTTGGGATAAGCTCACCAAAGGGTCCGCCCTTCTGGGCTCCTCCACCAAAAGCGCCGAAGCTTGTCTGGGCAGCCGAGGAGGAGGACGTCGAACCGAAGGCGCCGAAGCCGCTACTGGACGAAGCCTCTCCACTCCCAAATGCCCCAAAGCCACCGCCAGTAGTGGCTGCCGAGCCGAAGGGACCTGAGGGGTGAAGGTTGGAGGCGGCCACGGGGGAAGGGAAGCTACTTGGGGTTGACGACTTCCCTCCAAAAGCACCAAAGCCGCCACCAGACGAGGCTGTGGAGGCGCCTCCGAAGGGGGTACTGCTGCTGCTGCTACTCTGTGAAGACCCGAATGCACCGAAACCTCCACTGCTGGACTGAGCCCCGAAGGGACCTGCGGGTAGAGAGTAGACAGGTGGTGTAGAGGCCGGGGACTCACTCGATGCAGGGGGTTTGGACCCGAAGGCCCCCGGTGGGGCTCCAAATGGACTAGCCGAAGAGGAGGACGATGACTGGGCTGCTGCTGCTCCACCACCGAAGCCTGCAAAGCCGCTGGAAGAAGATGAGGAAGAGGCGGCAGACCCGAAGAGACCACCTGAACGTTACAATCAAGTTTCAGCCGTGACATGGAAAACCACAGCGCATGCGACCCACGTCGCATTAGGACGCCTGCAGCCCAGAAAGCGAACAACGCTCACGGCCCCTACACAACTAGAGACGATTGCGAATCACAAGCCACTAAGTCGTTATTGCCACAAAAGTCCTCCTACATGCACTCAACCCAGTGACAGGTCCCAAGCCAGCATTCAGGTCATGGATGGGAATTCACGTGTACTCTGGAGGCGCAGAAGAAGCTGCTGATTTTGATGTTGATGACTACATAGAATTGCGACTTTTCGTGTTGAACCAAAGGTATTGAAGATTCCGTATCCCGTGCGGAACTCGTTGTGGCTGGAGAGTTTCGCACCAATTACGACTGGCACAAGGCTTCCACTGCGGAGCCTTCTAACCCAGTGACGTTAGTGGCAACCTTATGCAGGAAGAATAGTGGAAGCGGAATTACCACGCACAGAACCCTCCGCGCTAGTGTAGGCATTCAAGGTGACACAGCGTGCTTCACCTTGTTGTTGGGAGAGCTGGTACATCCAGCAGTCTGACATGGCTGAATCGGCAGTTGTGAATTTGAGGCGGCGGCTGAGTCGCCTCTCATCGGGTTCGGAGTCGGACGGCAGTTATCTTACATCCTACTGTACAGGAGATGACTACCACCCTTCGGGGTTGGAAGCAAAGTGGGCTACGGCGTGGTTGCTCACTTCGATGGTTATGTTGGAGACGACGCAGTCCAAGCTTACACTTTTTGCAATATGCGAGAATCACTTCGCGCGGAACACTCATTTTTCGAAAGCGAAAACTCTAGCACACAGACTAGACAGCGAGGTGAGCATTACATCCGCTCTTTCCTCCTTCCTTTTTTTCTTCCTGTTCTTCTTTCTGCTCTACCACCTCCTCTTCCTCCTCTTCCCCTTCCTCCGCTTCCCCCTCTTCTTCCCCTTCCTCCGCTTCCTCTTCGTCCTCTCCTTCCTCCTCCTCCTCCTCTTCCTCTCCTTCCTCTTCCTGTCCTTCATCCTCCTCTTCCACTTCCTCTCCTCCCTCCTCCTCCTCCTCCTCGTCTACCTCTTCCCCATCTCCCACCTCTCCCTCCCATGCATTCCCCTCATACTCCCCTCCATCTACTACACCCTCTTCTTCCTCCTCCTCTCCTATCGCTAACTTCGCCCAAAGTTTGCCCTTCTTCACCCCTGCCTCTCCCCTACTTTCCTTCTTCAACCCACCAGCCGCCTTCCTAGCAGCAAGCTTGGCCCTGATAGCCTCCCGTGCCTTGGACTCCTTCCTCATACCCTCCCCCTCAGAGTCAGATGGCTCATCATCGTCATCACTACTCTCACTACTACTGCTATCACTCAGTACCAACGGAGTCGCCTTAGAATAGCATCGAATATACTCC
>NW_003201883.1:0-837 GCF_000006405.1 Perkinsus marinus ATCC 50983
ACACAACTATCCTGTCCCCCTGGTCTGTGTGACGCTATGAACAAGGCTGAATCATCAAGCTAGAATCTAAGATGTAAAGTCTTTCTGTCTTTGTCCACTACACCTTATTAATGTATTGGTGTAGGCACGGTTTGTTTCCACCAATTTTTTTTTCCTATGGCTAATCAGCAGGAGACTGTTACCAAGAATCTACTAGATCCTTTACTAGATGGTGAGAACATTGACCAGGCGATCAAAGATCTCATGGTTACCCAGCTGATCGAGGAAAAGATATATTCTATTATGTTGCTGGCCAATGTCGGTGAAGAAACTGTTACACGTATGACTGGTCGCATCCCAGCTGAACAACAACAATTCTTCAAACTACATCTGGTCTCACTGGTTGAGGAGGCCAAGGCCTGGCGTACAGCCAAACGTCGCAGGCAGGAGCAAGAGAAAGAGGCTAATGATCTAGCGTCCTACCGGGACAACCTTCGCCACAGATTTGGCAAGAAGGTCGAGCTTCCCACTAACATTATGCCTCCTACAAGTTTGATCGCTAAGGTCGGGAAGGCTCCTTACGACTACATTCCAGTTCAAGAATTTCTCGGCACATCATCTTCCTCTCCCAACAATACCAAAGTGAAACATCTTGAAGATATCAATACCGGTAAGATGGCAGCGGTCAGGATTGGGAAGGTCAAGAAGATCAACACGTTGGCACAGTGGGTTGAGGGCTTCGCCAAGTGGTGCATGGCATTGCTCATGGTGGAACCTGACAATCAGGTGGTGAATCCTCTCGGTATGCTTTCTTATTTGGTTCGAGTAGTCTCCCTGGCTGAGGAGAAGTCCCCGCGT
>NW_003205664.1:0-1408 GCF_000006405.1 Perkinsus marinus ATCC 50983
GTACTCTACCTCATCATCATTAAACAGTGTTGGGTTATTCTAATACTATGATCATCTCAGTGTATTCTTCATCTATTCCTTCATCACTAAAAGATGTCCTCTGATGATAATGTGGTAGTATTGGTCGTAGAGTCAGAAGTTGATAAGTATGGAGAGGAGATCTCCCCTACTCTAGACAAACTACTACCACAAAAAGCTACCTTAATGTAGCTGCTTTAATGATGCCTTTCTTCAATGTCTTATTAACAGATACGGACATAGGTTGGAGGACTTCACGAGGCAGATGCCTCAGTTACCTGCTCACAACAGGTGTATGGTCCTATGGGCAGCGGGAGATCCTCGTGTCGTGGCTGTAAGTCGGGAGGAATAGTCAAGTGGTATTTGGGCTTCTCTCTCAATCGTATGGTCGTGAGTTCAATTCCTGCTATCTCAGAGTCTCTTCCAACATTATGGTATGGATAAGCTGTCCTGGGTTCACTCCCTCTCAGCTGGTGTCGACAGCCTCGTCCCTGTTCTCGTGTCCGATAATCTTGCAGATAAGATAACTCTTACCAACGCCCGAGGTGCTTTCTCTAAGAGCTTGGCTGAGTAAGGCGGGGATAGCAGTAAACTAATGATGATGATGATGGTAGATACTCTCTTATGTGTATGTTGCATTTCAATAAGAAAGTTCCTATGCTACAAAGACTTCAGAAAGATAAGGTATGGCGTAAATTCAGAATGCCCGTTTTAAGAGGGAAGACTGTTGGATTCGTTGGTTTCGGCAGTATAGCACAAGAGACTGCTAAAGTGTGCAGACCCCTTGGTAAGTCCTCTGTAATAATGGACACATCATCATGACCTATCTCCAGGGATGAGGATACTTGCATTACGTAGTCGTATAGATGATGGCCCTGGTAGTGATTTAGCAGATGAGGTACTCAATAGTGGAGTACTTGAACAGAAGAACAAGGTAATCAGCAGACTAATGATGGGTGATGTTACCTTATTAGTTGTTCCGTGAATCGGACTTTGTCATATGCTCCCTCCCTGGTACGCCGAGTACTCGACACTTTTGTGGTTCTCACGTAAGTGATTCACGACTCGGGTTCAATCCCGGCATGTGGCATTTTAGGAATTTGCATTAATGCGTCCAACATCAGTATTCATATCAATCGGTAGGGGAGTATGTGTAGATGAGGTGGCACTGTACAAAGCCCTGAGCACTCCTCATCGTGGTCCAGCATCAGCGGCATTGGATGTTTTCGAATCCCGAACCCCTCAAGGAAGACTCTAAGCTGTGGAGTCTAGGACCTGACATGTAGGAGATAGTCTTTGACCAGGTTCGATACCCACTACCTCCATTATTATGTAGGTTCTTGATGAGCTCTCACTGTGCTGACTTCACCGATGATTATCTGCCTCTTAC
>NW_003215066.1:0-1159 GCF_000006405.1 Perkinsus marinus ATCC 50983
ACGAAGCCGATTTACAGTGTAAATTTTACACCAGTGAAGATAATGTTTTGTAGCACTTTTCCGCGCTGAAGTTTTGAATCTATGGTGCGAGAATGAAAGCAATGAAAACACCATTCTTCCTCAGAACCAAGGCTTTCAATAAACGACTGTTCCCACTTCTCATGAAGCTTCGAAATGTCTGCAAAGTACCAGTGTGAGGATATGTGTTTGCTTCCGTCGATTGAATTCGTTAGTTTCCTCAACAAATTGTGGAAATCCACACACGATTTTGCCAAAATTTCCTCAGAATTTCCATTTAGTCGACCATGTGCATATATTCCTATGCTGCAAAGTGCAACGAAAGATCAACACTGCATCATTTCCATATCAAATTCAATTTTTCAAGAAAAGTTTATTTTTTTCTCCCTTTTGTTACTATTCGGTTCATTTTGTCAACCCTTTATAGATTTGGCTGATATTTTTATATTTTGGGAATATTACACCCAATTTGTTGATTTTTTACTTTTTATTAAACATTTGCTCCAAAATTTCAATAAAATACCAATAATAATTAATGTTATACCCAGTCTATTTGAAAGCATAGGAGTTTAAATAAAACTCCTTTGCTTTCAAATTAAACTGTTTAATTCAGCCCAGAACACACTTGTAAAACTGCGCAATCTGACCTGAGCTGAGATTCGTGTCGATGACGTCCAGGAACTCGATAACATGCGAAGTTCCGTTCAACGAGTAATTATCCTCGAAAACTATTTTCTCGGCGATATTTTTACCATCAAAATCTGTACGAATAGCACTGTGGGGAAATATGCACATGGTCAACAACATAAGAAGTTTTGAGAGATTTTTGGAGTTTCACCTATTTTTCCGTGGAGTGGCCGCCACTCCACGTAAAATGGTGTTACGCCACTCAGTGGCGTAATACTCTGTGAAAAGCGCGATGCTCGCGGTGATACGCAGTAGTCGTGAAACACGTTTTTCACGTGTTTTCCATATCACGGGTGAAACTCCAGTGTTGGTTTCTGTATATTTTTACAACTCCTGAGCTAAGCTGAGAAAGCAAACATATATCCCTCTAACGCTGGGATTTCACTCGTGATATGAAAAAAAGCACATTTCGCTCCGCATGTGAGCAGCGAATAGCGTTCTTCACATGAAGTTT
>NW_003201584.1:0-1475 GCF_000006405.1 Perkinsus marinus ATCC 50983
GAAGTGACTCACTGAGTCAACTTCAAGTGACTATGATCATGGTCGAGTATCTTCAAATACTTGCAGATATCTTGACTCTTCCAGGATAGTGGAATCTCATCCGAAATTCGGATTCCGAATGAAAGTTACGACTCAAAAGGTCAGCAGCTGTATTGCACTCTCCTGAAATATGTTCTACGCGATAAGATGCTGGCACTGACAAATCGGCTGGAAATAGAGCAAACTGCCGTAGTAGGAGCGAGATCCTCGGAGCAGAGCTATAGCATCGCGGTATAGCCTTCTTACATTTCCGAGCGGTTCTTAGTGTGCAGATTCCTGAGTCCAACACTCCTTCTATATCTTTTAGTATGATAGAAGCTTTCAGATCCAGGACACCTACAGACGCTGATGAATGAGGACTCATGATTGTACTTAGTAATAACTGAAAATAAGAATTCTGAATAGTAGTCCAAACTAGCTCGACAGTTCGCATAGATCAACACAATTTGGGATTCCTAAATTAGGAATCCCGAAAGATCTGATTGTAGGTACGAATGTATGCTACAGACTCATAGTAAATCCTATCGTCTTATTCGAAGACTTCCCTATCAGCATCTTCGGGGAACTCAAGGGGAATCCGAGCGTTACTGCCAACTTGGCAGTGCCAAGAGGGAGTGAATCCCGCCCAGCAAACTCAACAATCGGCGAGGAGCAAATATGGTCAGATCATCCACATAAATGATCTGAGCTGAGCAGTAATCCCTGGTCAGTCAGCGATAAATTCTCAAACGGCTTCCTCCATATGGGCTCCACCAAAAGGGAGTCGATCGCAGACCAAATGGATATCGACGGTGGGACACTGCTAGCGGTTTCCCGTCAGGGCGCTTGCAAATGATAGAAAGGAAACGAGACTCGTCGGGGCGAACGGGGAGGTTTCTAAACGCTCCGGATTAGTCAAGACAGAACATTCCTCACTCTTCACCCGTTTGAGCCTCCATCTTCTTGATTTCGTGTAATACCGAAACATAATGGCCATGAAACGTTCGATAATTCGATCTTTCCACTCACACAAAAGTGAGCAAAACTTGAGTTATCGGGTACCTATAAACCACGCGAACTGCAAGTCAGGTATAGCAAACGTGTCGTACTTCTCTGATGGCCACCGGTAACGGAGAAGCTCGTACTCGCATGAGCCTCGTGTCCGTAACGAAAACTGGGGTTGCTGTTCCACAGAGAAACTCTCTATCAGGGAAACGAGGTTCGCAGACAGCGGCAAAATCTCCAACTCGGACCTGAAAAGAATGGCACAGATTCAATAGACGTTACTTTGGTGAGTCATTACTTTACTGTTTAGCGGAAGCAAATGCCGTGTCTGGTATTTCTGTGCCAGTATCATAAAACATCGAGCTGAACCGATATCACTGAAAAGTATCGTATTCTCAGAGCAGAAATACGACAAAGCCTGACACGGCTCAGAGCACTACCCGAAAAGGAGA
>NW_003207206.1:0-3537 GCF_000006405.1 Perkinsus marinus ATCC 50983
TCCCAATCCTGACCGCTGCCATCTTACCGGTATTGATATCTTCAAGATGTTTCACTTTGGTATTGTTGAGAGAGGAAGATGATGTGCCGAGAAATTCTTGAACTGGAATGTAGTCGTAAGGAGCCTTCCCGACCTTAGCGATCAAACTTGTAGGAGGCATAATGTTAGTGGGAAGCTCGACCTTCTTGCCAAATCTGTGGCGAAGGTTGTCCCGGTAGGACGCTAGATCATTAGCCTCTTTCTCTTGCTCCTGCCTGCGACGTTTGGCTGTACGCCAGGCCTTGGCCTCCTCAACCAGTGAGACCAGATGTAGTTTGAAGAATTGTTGTTGTTCAGCTGGGATGCGACCAGTCATACGTGTAACAGTTTCTTCACCGACATTGGCCAGCAACATAATAGAATATATCTTTTCCTCGATCAGCTGGGTAACCATGAGATCTTTGATCGCCTGGTCAATGTTCTCACCATCTAGTAAAGGATCTAGTAGATTCTTGGTAACAGTCTCCTGCTGATTAGCCATAGGGAAAAAAATTGGTGGAAACAAACCGTGCCTACACCAGTACATTAATAAAGTGTAGTGGACAAAGACAGAAAGACTTTACATCTTAGATTCTAGCTTGATGATTCAGCCTTGTTCATAGCGTCACACAGACCAGGGGGACAGGATAGTTGTGTCAGAGGAGTGCTTCGCACTCCCCGTATTGTGGGGCTCCACTGAGACGCATTTTACGTCTGTTAATGGATTAACTCCGGTTATTCGTTGGAATGCTAACTCATCAACGCAAAATTACGATGATCATGATAGAGGTTCATCACTACAGCCCCACAAGAAGGCATGTACATCATCAGTGCTTGTCTTACGACTCGGCAACCTCAATCTTCCAGCTAAATTACAAAGTGTTGGATCTACCTCGCTAACCACCCTAAAGTGATCCCTTGCCTCATCCCCTCGTGGTACGTATGGCGACAACTGCCCGACGAGGGTGAATGATTCCGAACGGCCTTTATCACCTACCGCTTTTATCGCTTCCTTTATGTGCGCGACACCTCTCGCCACTGCATCGTTATGAACTACGAGGAGTCTACTGCTTTTCAATGCTTGGGGCATTGCTTGATTCACAGGTTTCACGAGGAAAGTAGCATCAGCCGCCTCCTCAGCTCGATGAAGGGCATCCTAAATCGACGCTGTTGATAGGGTTAACACTCCAGTGTTGGAAGAATACATGTTCCTTCCCTCAGCTGAGTTCAGAAGTTTCCAAAGCTGATCATAGAAGCTTAGTTACGAATCAAGGTAGAATCCAACGAGGATTTCCCTACTATCCTCAACATATATAGTTCACCATGTGCATATTTCTCCTCCACATTTGAATACTCTCAATTCACCTTCATGTCACTATTCGCGTTCTCCATAGCATACCCCTGGCCGCAGCACCGTAATGCGTTGCTCACACCCGATTCTTTCAATGGTAGCAAATCACCGGGTAAGTCCCCGAAGTGTCGTAAATAGTCGTGTAACACCATGGGAATAAAGACTATACAGTTGCCCGGATGCTTATATCATATAGAACGAATCGAGTCTTCAACCACGTACAAGAATAATACGATTGTGCGCTGAGATACGACACGATGTCGATAAGCTGAGTATCGATTTCTAGTTTGCTTACATACTTGTAAAAACACTAACTCCAACACAAGAAGGTTACATTACAAAATTTTCCAACCTTGAACTGATAGTGCGACAATCACTGATTTTCAGCGCTGCACTCTACTACTCACTCCGAATGAGCGACGACGATAATGATTGACCAGAACGCCCACTCTTCCTTCGTTGGAAGAGGGGCCATAGACAGACCGTCTCCTCCTCCTTCTCCGAGACTGCATTACGAGCAAGCAGTTTCTCACGAACACCGTTGCCATGCTTGAAGATAAGCACGCCGGACATGATAACTACAAGTGCTAGCCACTCGAATGAATTGACGGTAGACGCCCCTATGAGGGGCCAACTTATGAGAGATAAAAATGCTGATAATGGTACTGTAAGTTTGAGACTAACGAATGTCAACAGGCTTGAACCATACGATACCAGCAAATATATAGTGATGTTAAAACAGATGTTGATAATCATGTAAACCAGAAATGCAGCCATTGCATGATCGGACCACAAAAGCGTCTGAAAACCAGCACGCATTTCCTCAACAACATCTCCACCAACTCTGGCCTTCTCTACAAAGTAAGAGACCGGTACAACCCACAGGACTCCCCATAGATGATTCGAACTAGTCACCGCGAAAATATCCAATTTCGTCGCGCGTGCCGCATTTTCTCGAGCATGTAAGTCGTATGCTCTGAACATGGCCTCCTTGATAACAAAACCGAGGGCTTGGAAAGCAGTAGAGGAGAGACACAATAAAGCCATCCAGAAACCGTCGGAGCCACCACCACGTGTCGAAGTGAATACAGAGGCGACTGCCATCGATACGACCAATGCTACACCCAAGATTTCCTCAAGAATGTATCGCGAACCCAGGACTAGCATAGACCACAACAACGTGAAGGGAACCATTCCTTGTTGAAGTAGATTGAATACGATTATTGAGAGATAGGCCTGGGTCAAAAACATTAGATTGTCACCAAGCACGTCACATATCGAAGACAGAAATGTGTACTTGCAACCCGGCAATCGTGACCACCACGAGCCGCCAGTAGAGAACGTCCAAAGCCACCTAATCTGATCCTCAGGAATCTTCCGAGATGCGTAGCGCACAGCGAAGATTGACCAATACGTTGCGAAGTAGACGCCCTGACCCAAGATGCTCGTGACGAAACCCGAGTAGTCGCCTAGAGGCTCAGAACGGATCTTGCCAGTGATAACATTAGCCGTGCCGAAGATGACCAAAACGACCATAAGAAGTGGAGTTATCCACCTCTCCGAGGCCTTGTGGGGGGAAGCTACGATCATGCTTGACTCGATCAAGCTACAACGACTACACTGTATCGGTTTTATAGTGTTCGATATGCAAATGTGTGTTATTTGTAGGACAAATGATAGTGAACAAGTTGTCGCTATCATCACAGTCCCGAACGGGTACTCTCATCATCACAACACATGTTCATAGCCATCGTTACGTTGTATCAGCATTTTCACACTAATTTGGGGAGTTCATATACGAAATCGGGTAGATATTTACACAAACCAACCACAATTTCCCAAAATTTCCTCAGTTTTCTCCTATTGTCACCAACACATGTAGTTGACACTGTGCAACCTTCCCCCTATTGCGACACAGTGTAGTCAGCCATCGCTTCCTGTAAGAGGTCCTCTCTCAGGGCGAATCAGTGGAAAAGGAGGAAAATATGCACATGGTCAACTTTATACACCCCTCCACATATTCTTAGCATATCCGGTTTTTCGACTCGTGCACAGCCACCACAACGAGTATCACCTCGCGGCTCAGGGAGGTATGTACTTATGCTTTACCTGATATGACCTCCAAGTTTCAGGGCCTAACTCTTCGTAGTTAGTGAGAAGTCAAAGAC
>NW_003207206.1:3637-3988 GCF_000006405.1 Perkinsus marinus ATCC 50983
GCATTCATTCGCGGAGCGTAACGGGTTTGATCCTAAGCATAACGTACGCCAAAACGTATCCGCTCCGATATCGTTAGCGAGAGAAAAAACTGCTGCTTTGTATCGTCAGTGACGATTCGTCACATCTGCTGCCTGAAGTGTCCGGTTACCGGACTCCGGTACCAGGCGGTAGCCCAGGATGAGACCAAAGTCTCCAACGACCGAGAAGCTCTGTGTCCATATGTCGCCTTTCGTGGGGTGCCGCTTCGTTCATCGGACAACCTCATTCTGATGGTCTACACCGATAGCATCATGCTATCAGCATGAGTGGCATCCTCGGGGTGCATCGTAGTGCTGCACTACGATGCACAC
>NW_003207206.1:4088-6589 GCF_000006405.1 Perkinsus marinus ATCC 50983
AGGCAGGATTGGACCATCCCCCTCGGCTGGGCCACAGAGACTGTCATCACTGGAGTTATAATAGCTTTCGTCACCGGAGTCCTGGTAACTCTCATCGTCAGAGTTGTTATCTGGGTTTGGCATGATGATAGGCATAACGACTCCCTAGACGAAATTGAATGTACTATCAGCGAAACTGATTTCCGCACTTCGTCGAAATTACTTCAGACGTGCCGGCAAAATTGATTGTACTAATGACACGTGTCGTCGAAATTGATTTTTCTATCGAGCGCGCTGGCGAAATTGATCTTACTAAGGCAGATCTTGGCTCGAATGATCGCTCGCCCTGCGAAATTGATCTTACTTAACGCAAAAAAGGCCTTTAAAAGGTGTATACTTCTTGATTTCCCTGTGGTCGATCTACTCGCGAGTCGCGAGTCGCGACGTTGCGTACGAGATCTAGGCCGCGCAAATGTGTGCGGAATCTTGTTCATAGCGTTCTGCGTGCGTTGATCGATATTAGTAGAGCAGAAGGGCTACGGGACTTTTTCCTTCGGTAACATCAGGATGTGATTGGGCTTTTGATAGCAAGTTCCGAAACTCATCACCAAGCGCAGATCCCAGTGTTGGGTTTCTCACCGGGGGTGAATGGATTGGATGAGAAGACTCGGAGTCTTCTCATTGAGAACTACAAGCATATAAAGCATATACTTCGTAATTAGAACCATCAAATTCGCGGGGATGTGAATGTACAAACGCGAAACGAGCATATTTATACCGTGCGTAAAATGACGTAACTGATGGCGAGAACCTGTCGACCTTCGAACAGGGAGAAGTGCTTCAACTTATCCCAATGTATTGCTTATTCGATGAGGATAATCTCAATCTGACATAAAATTGATCATGCTTGTTATGCATAACCTTCTTACGACCAGCGAAAGCGCGTTTAGTGGCAAGTCTGAGAATATTCATCATAGGGGAACTGTCAAGTTCTCAAATACAGCTTCCCTGTATCATGAATGGTATATGTGATATTTAGTAGTCTTTCGGTCATGCCTGATTAGTGCCTAGGGCTACTTTGGTGAATCAAACATTCAAGAGTATGATATCAGTAGATCAGATGGAGACCGCATGATGAGGGAGTAACCTTGTCTTCACTGACTGACTCTCCGGAAACCTTGGGATGCGTCATGACATCATAGGAGTACTCTCCTGTGCGAATAGTCTCTGTGCGCTAAGCTAAACTGGAGGAAGCTCGGTGAAGGTGATCTGAATTGTATCAGTCAGTTCGATAATTGAACCTCAGTAGAGTAGTTACTATTCGTTAATGGCAACGACCTATCGTGAACGATTGCGAAGCGATGGTGACAATAGATGTGCTGGTGGAATTATGAAAACTCTGAGGAAATTTTGAGAGATGCTGTTTATTGGTTTCTGTACACCTCTACCCGAATTCATACATAAACTTCTATAGTTAGTGAGGAAACTCCCGAGCTCAGCTGAAGGACCCAATCACATATATACCTCTTACCCGACAGGCCATATACGGTTTATGGACAGATTTTCTCCACCTTTCTCCAAAGGAGTCACTTCACCACTCATAATGCGGTTAAATGCTACTCTCCCCTCACCGGTAAGCCTCAACCGGAACTCGAGCATTCACGATCCGCATCTTAGAGTGAGCGACACCCAACGAACAGCAGAACGTCGGCTCATCTTGTGAGCCCAGATGATCAAGACTTCCTTCCTGTGATCACAGCGGACGAGATGGAGCCTGGTCCAACAGATCTGGGCCTCTCGTGCGATTCTGGTATTTTCGAGGGAAAATTTATGTAAGAAACATGTCAGATTGAGGCTTGATGTATTATTAGTTACCCTACGCTTTCGCCAGCGGGAGAGACATTCGGGAGCGATGAATCTTCGAAAGACGTTACCTTGTGGGTGTTATCATCCCTTGAAACCTCATTCTTGCTCATTGAGACTCTAATCGCGTATTCTTGTGACTCCGAGTGTACTGAGCATAGCCGTCGCGACTATGCTACAGAGAAATTGGGCTCACTGAGGGCGAAATAGACCCCTAGAAGGTGTATCGAAATGTCGCTCTGCAGGGCAAATAATAAACCCCGTATTCCTATTTATTCCGGTCCTGCTATAGATACCTGTATTTTGAAAATAATACCTTCCTTAGTTCACAGACCGTCTCCTAATAACCCGTGATGAGTGAAACCCAAGTTGTTCAATCTATAACTACTGTGATCCCGTTATCCGCACACGTGATGTGACAAGCGGCTATTGTCATCGTGGAGTAGAGCGTATGTTATATCACTGAGTGCTAGTCATTCTCGATATCAATCTTCTGGACGATTTAACTCTCGAACCATAGAGCGCCAAGGAAGTTTCCGAGTCGCAATTAGTATGTGAACGGTCGGCATCATTATCATTAGTTTTTGAAGTCGCTGTCATTACTCAGATACATTGAAGGGGCTGAACTAGCTCCTAAGCACGCAACGATCAGATACCAT
>NW_003207206.1:6689-23646 GCF_000006405.1 Perkinsus marinus ATCC 50983
ATTGTAACGTTTTTACACGTGTAAAAACACGTACCACCTCTGCCTCATCGTAAGTGGAAATTTCCTATCAATGCCTGCTTTGAAGCGTACCCGCACTGAAGAGCGCTCCAGCAGTCGAAGCGATGCTCTTGTCGGGCATACTGTCGACGAGGCCAAAGCTCTCATACCGCGCACGCCCGAGGAGAAGACCACTGGGCAGAGGCTTGTTGTGGTAATAGGAACATCCACTATGGAGTGTTGGTATATATTAGGGATCTGAAAGAGATGAGTGTCCGACGATTGAGCAGTATCATCCCAAGAGGATGAAATACTGTCCCCCAATATTCATGTTTAAAATGATCCGACGATTTGAAAATTGAAGAGGAACGCCGATTTTTCGTGAGGAAGCCTGAAAACTGAAGTTCGACATGTTCGCATCTCGTAGAATCTGACGATTTCGTTTCAATAAGAGCGATTGTCGCGAAGATAATGAGGAGGAAAATTCCTATCCCAAAATGGGATCCGCGATGCCCTCTTCTGTGTTAAGTTCGCCTGCTGTACTCGACAGAAGTGCCAAGGCCCGCTTTTTGATGCTACAACTCTTCACCGAATCTGCTGAGCTTTGTTTGCCGTAGTCAGTGTTGAGTCTGAAAAACCAAGTTCCAGGTTGGTGATATGTATATGTTTCTATTAGCGATGTATGTGTTTTTTGAGAAACACATTTTGTATCGTTAATTTCACTTTTATAGGACCACCAATAGTTCTTTTACTGTGAAAGAACTATTGGTGGTCCTATAAAAGTGAAAGTTTCACAGTGTTCCTCCACATAGTCAAAAAAAGGGGAGCAATGATAAGTAACTACTATTTCGTTCCATTCGGTCTGTCCCTGACGCACTACTATCAATAATTCTCCTATTGTAGGTCTTAGAAAAGGCCGCTTTAGAGGTTGTGCAAGTGAAGGGTAAATACGAGTTGTTGAACAGTGATGATCATAAGAATATTCTGGCGAAGTCGGGGAAGGACATATCCTCATATCGACCTGATATAACTCATCAGTGTTTGATGATGTTGTTGGATAGTCCGCTCAATAAGGCTGGCAAACTTCTTGTATATGTCCACACTATGAACAATGTAATAGAGGGGGGTAGTGGAGGTTCTATTTTCGCGTTCTTGGTTGGTCTAATGGTAAGGTTGTAGTTTGGTAAGCCGGAGGACGCTGGTTCTAATCTCTGTGTTGTCTTTGTGCTGGACACTGCTCTGATGTCTCGATCTTTTTACGGTATAGATTCTACGCTGATTTTTCTGTGCTCTGCTCACAGCCAATACGTGGGTGCCCTATGAAGCACTATTGTTGCTTACGGAAAAGTATTAGTCCTCCATTTCCGCCGTCGGGGACTTGTTTCCAACACTACGCGGTGCCCCACTGCCGCACTTTCAGTGTACTCTAGGAGAGCCTTGATTCGATACGTCGATTGCTTTTGAATGCAATCTTCTGAGCGTCCGTCAATCATCCCCGGTTCGTATAGTCTACATCGTCCTGTGATCTGAGTTCACGGATAAATCACGCACTTTACGGAGCTTCATCGTTGTTCTGTTTTTAGAACAACGATAGAACTTCTATCGCATGCTTATATAAAACGATTATTATCTATTGTCCATTCAGGTCCTTATCGAGGTGAGCCCCGCCCTGAGGATGCCTCGAACCTTCAAAAGGTTTTCCGGTCTTATCGTCGAGCTCCTCAACAAGAATAAGATTCGGGCAGCCAACAGTAGTACATCTTGGAAATCTTCGCTGTGCGCAACGTATCTTTGTTGTTCAGGTAGTGAGATCCTCATGAAGGTAATCGCAAATCCTGTACAGAAGTACCTCCCAGCAGGAGGCATCAAATGTGGACTTTCAGTAGACGGACGTCTCCTCACCTGTAGTAGCACAATCTCATATAATAGTGGAATGTGATCTAACGCAGGTCCGCAGTGGTTGAAGTCACATGATGAGACTAAAGACTCCAAAGGCCGCTCTTTGATCGATACAGTTCCTGTCACTGTAGTTATCGGCGCTGTGGCGCATGGAGAGCCTTGCTCGGTGAGTTGATGTTTGAAGGCATTCCCATTCCACAATGGGTATACTTTCGGGGGGTAAAGTGAGTGAATTATTCCGCTCGATGGTCGCACATATTCCACCATAATTGTGAAATGTTTGATCGGGCTTGTAGTGTTCGAATCGATTGCTTTGATGCTTTTCTTCTTCAGGAACCCCGCTTCGGTGGTGACTATGTAGAGGAGACAATCGCCATATCCAACCACGGCCTCAGTGCTGCTATCTGTTGCGCTAAGCTCACTTGCGCTTTAGAGGATCGATGGGGTATCATATAGAGCACCAACGTCAACTAATACGTTTTACTAGTATTCCTCCACATTAAAGTTCTATTGTGTTTGTAGTGACTTGGCTGAACCTCTGGTACAATGGTGATATAGTTAGTTTCCGTACATATATCAAGGCTTGGCTGTTCATTTCGGAGCTGTTGAGTTCGCAGCCATACTTCTATATTGGCTACTCTCTGCTTGGTGGAAGATTTGCTGCTACATGACGAGATGAAGTAGTTGAAAGATAATGCAAGGGTATATTCTCGGGATGGGATAGATCCGAGGATCTTCCGCTTACTAAACACGCGAATCGACCACGCGACCAAATGATTCTTGTGAAACCCATACTCTGCGTTCCAGTACCGTCCTTCTTCAATCGATGGAAATAACCTTTATAATACAAAACGAATCGGTTAAGTAGTTTGCCTGGCTCGACTGTTGAAGATAGTAATCATTGATCCTCTGAATGGCTTCTCGTTATCTGATTATAGGATGATATTCGAAGTGCTCCTACACAGAAAACTCATTAGCATGATGAAAGTAGACATCTATAAGGCTAAAACTGATCCCTCGGAAGCCAATGTGCATCGATGCTAAGAGTCTAACTAAGCCGTGTTGTCGTAGGCGTTGGACTTCAAACTCACACACACAGAGAAAACTACTTATAATATTACTGATTCCTCCAGATTTGCAATAGCCAGAATCACTCTTACCATATTGAAACCATTTTTCGTCACAACAGGTCATCACTATCCTCCCTACTACTTGACGAACACAATACTCATGCTGTATGGTACATGAAGCAAATCGAAGTGTGAACTTAGTTGTTGTTGGTATCAGCATCAGCAACAACAACGAGAAACCAGGATATCAAACACGAGAAAAACGAGCTCTGTGGTAGTACATCATACACGTCATGACCCACCGAGAATGATGAATAGGGAGGTGATGACGGAATAATAATCTCGAGTAAGCCACATGGAATGCCTACATTGGCAACAACGAAATTAATGAGGATAAAAACAAACTGTGGGGCCAGGGCTCGCCTGAGAAAATGTCGTTTTTACGGCAGTAGCAGCTAAATATCGTTTTATTATCGGACAGCAAAGAATTGTCAGAGACAGAATTGATAACGACGGTCTCAAGCCAGGAGGTCTCCAAGGGCCATACTGTAATCCAAATGGGTCTGGGCGTAAGGATCGCAAACTTCAGTCTGCTTTGGTTTTTGGGGTACATATTCGCGTACACGCCTCCTGTGACGATGCGAACGGCGGGGTAGCCGAGGATTCGTAGGAGCCGGGAATTCAAGTCGCTTCCCCGTACCTAGTTCGAAAAGTCTCGGTCGAAATTCTTCATCAGCCGCATTCACCGGGCTCTCCTTGAGGTGATCGATTTGAGCCTGCAAGCCCTGATTTTTCGCAGGCTCCACTACCAATGGCATACAATCGTCCAGAATCAAGTTGTTGAAACCATCGATCATCTTCTGAGCGTGCTCCTGGTCAACGAAATTCACAAAGGCAAATCCCACCGCCTCGCGAGTCTTGAAATTCAACGGTACATAGAGGAAATCAAAGGCTCCTTTCAAGCCAACCTCGTTGAACACTTGTTCCACATAATCGACGTTGCAGTGGGGTCGTAGATTATGCACCATAACAGTAGTGAACTTCTCGTGGTTGTCCTCTCCGTGTGACGCAACACAAGCAGCTGTCGTCTCGTCATCAGAGCCAACCCTATACGAAGACCTCCGAGGCTCCCGTTGAAACCTCGTACACGAGCGACTGCGTGGACGGCTAAAGGTGGACTCCTCCTGAGGTTCGGGGACCGCACAGTCACTCGGTACGCTGCTGCTACCGAAGTGGAGGAATGTATTGTACAATTGACAGTCCAAGTCACAGTCAATGCTGGAGGAATAGCTATTGGAGATTTTAGTAGATGTTGTTGATGCTGATGGTGATGATGAACACATATTCTCAACAAGTAGAAAATACTGGAAAATCGCCTCTCAATTGGTTTCATATTCTCTACAGCGATACACGACAAAACCTCACATATCGATTATTTCACAGTACAATTTTTGCATTTTTCAAACACCGTTGGTGTAGAAGGCGGCGCGGTACAACTGATGACAATCCGAGCAAAGCCGAAGAACGGGTCGATTATGGCACAGTATCAAGTGCTCAGAGCACATCGAGATAAATCAGACTCGGCCGCTATCAAGAAGCTGGAGACAGAAATTGCACAAGAATTCTGCACGCATGCACACGGCCTGACGTCGCCACTTCATGATGCTCGGCCAACACATGAATTAGACTTCAGTGAGGAAACTGGACAGTTGAACGGAATAAGACTAGTCGAATGTCTTCACACAATGGACCTCGTGGAAACACGGGACGATCTTCATCTCCTTGTAACCCAAAGAGGCGAACATGGCGCGAGAGGGTATATTACTAAGTTGGATTTTGGCTATGAACCTAGAAGGGCGATTCAAGTGCAGTGTGAACCAAACCGTCATGTAAAGTAATATTTACAACTCCTTCAATTTTTGAGAATCGATTGTGACCAACGTTTTAGAATCGTTACTCTCGAATTGAAGAAAGCCTAAATATGCATAACTGTTCGGTTCGCACTAAGCATTCCGAAGCTGAGCATGAACAAACTCCGCAGCAAAACTCTTACCAATTGGTAGAGTTAGTCGAAATTGCAATCAGCACGTGAGAAAAGGCGTCTCGAAATCCATACAAGGAGTTCAACAGGCCTCGGCTGAATTTCAAAAGCGCATTTCTACGATCGAGTTTTCCACGTAGTAAAATCCAATTCTGGGAGCACTCATGAGAGGTCTTTCGAACACGCTGATAAGTTTCATGCTAAGCATCGTCTCGAGCACAGCGGAGCGAAGCGTTACACGATATGCATCAAATTGAAAGGATGCTACACTGGACGGGGATTATATCAGTAAGGGAAGGCATGCACATGGTCAACTACATGTGTTGGTGACAATATGAAAATTCTGAGGAAACTTGGGCATTTTTTCTGTTTCTGTATACTATCCGAGTTCAAATGTAAACTTCAGTAATTAATGAGGAAACTCCCGTGCTCAGCGGAGGAAAGCAAACATATATTCCTACTCCAACACTGTATAGGAAACTCCTGAGCTCAGCGGAGGAAAGCAAACATATATTCCTACTGCAACACTGTATAGGAAACTCCCAAACTCAGCTGAGGAAAGCAAACATATATTCCTACTCCAACACTGTATAGGAAACTCCTGAGCTCAGCTGAGGAAAGCGATTACATATATTCCTACTCCAACACTGAAATATATACACCACATCGCTCGGGGAATTTTTACTCACCGTTTTATGCCGAGTTCTTCTCGACAATACTCTTCCATCAATCTCACCGCTTCCCTCGCAATTCCTTTCCGTCTACTCTCAACCACTGCAGTCATCACAGATATTTCCGCAACTGAAAAAATACCAAAAATTACTTTTTTCGAGCTGAAAAATTTCAAAATTTCCCAACAATGAAGTTCACCAAGCGTTTTAAAGCCAGCAAATTCACCTCGAGTGACTTGGCCCGTTTGAGCATCCTCATCATCAGAAAGGAAGCAACCAACATCGCCACACATCGCGCCGCCTGATACAAGTAGTAACTCTGTGAGAAAAATTCAAAACCAGTGAAGGGAAAAATTACATGTGTTGGTGACAATATGAAATTTCTGAAGGAATTTTGGGAATTTCTTGTTGGTTTTTGTACACTTCTACCCCAACTCGTATGCACAATTCTTTAGTGAAGAAATTCCCAAACTCAGCTGAGGAAAGAGAGCATATATTCCTACTCCAACACTGTATAGGAAACTCCTGAGCTCAGCTGAGGGAAGCGATTACATATATTCCTACTCCAACACTGTATAGGAAACTCCTGAGCTCAGGTGCTGAGGAAAGCGATTACATATACTCCTACTCCAACACTGTATAGGAAACTCCTGAGCTCAGCTGAGCAAAGCGATTACATATACTCCTACTCCAACACTGTATAGGAAACTCCTGAGCTCAGGTGCTGAGGAAAGCGATTACATATATTCCCACTCCAACAACACTGTTCAGAACGAGTCGGTTATATACATCTTCTCAGCACTAAAATCATACTTCTCCGAATTCTCCTCAAACTCAACTTTCGACAGAATTAAATCATCATCATCTCCATTTTTCCTTAGTTCCTCTACACCGTTTGAGTCGCCCAACAACAGATAATACACTCCACAAGGCTACCCACGATCCTTATTAAGGATCATGGGTAGCTTTGTGGAGTTGAGGATTCCTTAATACGTCCCCCACTTCAGCAACGACATACCAGCAGCGATGTCCCCAAGGCTTGGGTCAGCCTTTCGAGACTTATCCAGAACGATGAATATAATTTTATCCACATCTTCATACCACGCGGTTTGCATTTCATATCTATAAAAGGGCACATCATGGTGAAGCTATGTCGAACTCATTGAGTTAATCATGTGTCCACTGCCAAGAAATCACAATACCGATACGCACAACACTTCTGGGGATGATTCACTGCTTGCACGCGTCTTTGCGAAAATATATTTTCTCACTAGTGTTTTCAAATATCCGGTGAATGAGCTCACATAAAGATGATTTCACTGGAGTTTCACCCGTTCCACGTAAAACTCGGCGAATTCGAGGTGAATTGAAAATATTCCCAATCGTTTGTCACTAGTGTTTTTCATATCACAAGTGGAACTCCAAACTCACTCTTCTTCAGGTGTCAATAACTCGCTTTCAGTTTCCTCCCGTAATTTCTCCGAATTCGCCATCCACGAGTGATACGTATCAACCTGACAGTATAGGAGACAGATATGCACAGGGCCAACTACATGTGTTGGTGAAAATATGAAAAAATTTCTGTGGAAATCTGGAGAGAATTCTTGTTGGTTTCTGAACACTTCTACCCTAATTCGTTTATAAACTTTTGTGATTAATGAGGCAACTCCTGAGGAAAGCTTACACATATTACCCCAACACTGCAACCAAAGGCGTTACTCAACTTTTCCAATAAATTTTTTCCAATCTTCCAATTTTTCAATTTTTCAATGTCCCTCACTTACCATCTTCCGCGTGTACGGCACTAAAATGCATCTGCGGCCTTCCAAACGAACATTCCCGTTGATTTTCGTGCTACGCTGTGAACAACACAAAAACAAACAACTGCTGAAAAACGGGCTCGGCTCGCGGAACTGTGCAAAAGCAACTACAGTGTGGGGGAGAATATGAAAATTTCAAGGAATTTATTCTCCCACATTTCCACCGAAATTCGTATACAAACTTCTATAATCAATAAGGAAACTCCACCCCTCAGCTGAGAAGAGCGGACTCACATTCCTCCAACACCGACGCACTGTATTTGCTTTCACCACAACAACTAGATTCAACGGGTGCATATTATCGATCATCTGATCGATTTTTCCTTTCCCTATACGTCACTGTCCACAGTCTCGGTGTGTGTAGGCATCCCAGTCATCTCAACACGAGTAGATCAGATCGATAGCAAACCTATATCAACAACAACCATTTCAATTCTTCCATACAAGAAGGACCTTCAAATGGGAGACAGCCTCAACACAACAATACGATCATTTCATCGGGAATACAACACTATGAACAAGTACTAATCTCAACGCAAAAGCTCTTGAATGTGGAAGCTGCACTATTTTCGAAACTGCTGTGACCAGCAGCAGCGACGACTGAATGTCAAACCACACAGTGTATAAGTCATCACTCAACCACAAACTATGCAGATGATCCCTGGAATATTACGATCTAGAACCCAGCAGTGCCAATGCGTTGTCGAGCTACTTCGTATCTAATAAACACAATAAAGTTCCATACCACACCAATCGCAACTTCCAACTTACGAGACGTCATCACGAGTTACCACCTCTGCTTGCGAAGACCCTGACGACGCCGATTCTGGTGTTCCTGACATACGTAAAATCCGAATAAAAACTCCATGAGAATTTCGTGGCGTGCGCTACTGCAGAGTGATTATACAACTTGTTGCCTCAATAAAAATGCTATGGAGCACACGTTCAACTAGATCCCCCCCAAAATGATAAAAATGTCTTCAGTACATTGGAGTTTCACGACCCGTTTTACGTGAAGTGGCAAAATACTCTATGAAAAACACGATATTCGCGGTGATATGCAGTAGTCGTGAAATATATTCTCCACTAGTGTTTTTCATACCACTAGGGTAAAACTCCATTGATAATGATTCACTAGATCAAATTAAGATCATGATGCACTCGGACACTTCTGTTATAAATACGGACCTTTATATGCCACTATTGAAATCACTTCGACGACACTTCAATGTGGTGACAAGATGAGTAAGCACGGTATTCTTTTTGACATCATCAGCAAACACCCTCCCAAATTATCAACTCACCTGGCGCTTCCTTCTTGTCCACCTCCGGGGCTAACACTGCAGCTTGCGGTAAGAAACCGTAGTTATCGAGTTCCGGAGCGCCCTAAATTGGAAAGAGAAAATCTTCGCCGTGCGCAAGATCATTAATATAACTCGTACATGTTCTATCCAGCCAGCGAAAGATAAAATTTCCTTTAAAACTTCGAAAAATATAAAAATAAAGGAAAACCAAAAAGACCGGAAAAAATAGGAAAAATCGGAAAAAAGTCGGGAAAAAATCGAAAAAAATCGAAAAAATATTAAAAAGAAACCTGAGATCGATTCGTATCCACAAATTCCACCTTCCTCATGTACCGCGCGCGGACGACTTTACACAAACTACTCGGGCGTTTTGGCGATGTTCGACTTCAAAATCACACGCACGACCTACTGGTCTCTCACTCGCTTTACATAAAATGGCCAACTATGGTGCATGAAGTTCGCGAAAAGCGGTATGAGGAATGAGAACTGTGCTTTTAGTTGGTATTTTCATATCACAGATGAAACTCTAACACGATGAAATAATGGAGTTTGACCGGTGATATAAAAACTATTACACTAATTATTAACGACTATTACACGTTTTATTATACTCGTTGTTCACTAGTGTTACACTATTGAACAACATATATCACATTTCACTTTATATCGCGAAAAACGTGTGAAACTCTAATATTCATCGCTCCGCTCACCATGCTTGGTTGCCGGTGACACGGTTGTCTGTTGGTGTCACCGACCCGTGGCAGGTCGTGCATATCTAGCCTTGTACTCAGCTGTGAGAAATCCTATAACGTAAAAGCCCACACCAAATAGGGACCACCACGTGACCAAACGCCAACCGTACAGCAATGCTGTAGTCGATCCTTCACTACTCGTTGGACTCCTAAAATGAACAACAATAAAATCATTCACTCACAACAATACAAAAAACAACATCAACAAAGTTGATGACCAATATACAGTGCGTGCCAACTTGATATGCAAATGTGCGTTATTTTTCGAGGTTAATGAGAATCAATATGAAACCATACCGCACATACAATGTAACGATGGCTATGAACATGTGTTGTGATGATGAAAGTACCGTTTGGGACTGTGATGATAGCGCCCGCTTGTTCACTATAGTTTGTCTTTCAAAATAAGACACGTTTGCATATCAAATTGACACGTAGTGTACTTAACAGTAGATGCAACTCTTTAATATTATATACTAAGCCTCGAATTGTTTGTGACGGTCGCGGGTTCGATTCCCAGGAGAGGCATTTTTCGTGTATTTTCTGTTCGCTCACCATCACAGCGACGACATAGACCGCGGCATAGGATACATACACTACACTCTTCCGAATGGTATGTGTCTCGACGAGAGTTCAACTGGTGTAGTCGTTGTGAAATAATTCAACGAATGAACGAACACACAGGAAATGCGGCAAATGGCAGTTTATGATCCGCTCGATATCTCCGCAACAATGCAAGCCATCTAGAAAGACGGGACAGACTTTGCAAGTGCGAGCCCAATGCCTTCCCCATTGGCCAACTCAGTGGTGATGATATTAATGAAGATAAATAACAAACATAATATAATACCCATCTTGGCAACTATATAGTTACTCGTGGTATGTATGGATACAATAAAGGGAATATTCAAATAATATTATCATTAGTAATTTAATATCACTGGAGTTTCACCTGTTTAACGTGAAGTGGCGTAATACTCCATGTACATTATAGGACGTGTATGTCTTCACGACCGATAACATAGTTGTACTCGCCGAAGTGAATTGTGAAATATGTTTTTCGTATCACCAGGGTGAAACTCCATTATACGATATTGCAAATAACTCACCCGTATCTGTCCATAACAACTCCTGACAAGAATGGCGCTAAGAAGTAGCCGAAAAGGTTGTAGATGAGCATCGAAAACGCCGAACTGAACGACCTCATATACGCTGGTACGGTGGTCATGAGCACCTGTCGACAGTCAATTCCATACAATAATCGATCACTAGGGCGCGCGCTTTTCTCACCCCCACACATATAGGCATGAGTGAACCTCCTGCGAAAAGGCAGATCCACAGAGCAGCCACAAAGGTCTTTATCTCGGTAACCATCGAGGAGGCGATTGCCATTATCTGAATCAACCGATCACACAAAAACAGTAATAAAATGTCGTAAATTGGTCACCAAAACACCAACGAAGTGGGAAATTTTCTCCGAAAAAATCGTCCAGTCATTTCCAATAACACTATTATCCAAACCTACCGCAGATATGAGTGCAAAGCACAGAGAGAGCTTCAGCGATATGAGCTGTGATCCTCCACGATACCCTCCAAGCTTGTCACAAGACCACCCACCAAACCACCTGCGGGAAAAAATATACGTGCGTTGGTGAAAACATGAAAAAATTTTCGGGAAATTGTTATTGGTTTCTGTACATTTCTACCCGAATTTCTATATAAA
Source organism: Perkinsus marinus ATCC 50983 (assembly GCF_000006405.1). NCBI lineage: Eukaryota > Perkinsozoa > Perkinsida > Perkinsidae > Perkinsus > Perkinsus marinus. The sequence continues at coordinate 17,967 of NW_003207206.1, forward strand.
CTTCTATAATCAGCGAAGAAACTCGTGAGCTCAGCTGAGAAAAAATAACAAATTTTCCAACACCCATTTTTACAACACTACTAAGACGGCCCTATAATAGAAGAAATAGAAAACACTACGAATTAGACTTTCCCGTTGTAGACCCAAATTGTGCGGTTCGATTCCCAGCGGGGACATTTTTCCCGATATTTATAATGATCACAGATTATATTCTATACTACAGAGTAATTTAAAATCTACGATAACTGCGGATCGAGCGAAGCGAGCGGAGCATATACCGCAACAAGAGGCACTTTCGCGTTGTGCGTGCGTGCAGAATTATTCTGGCTTAACTACGAAGCGTGGGAGGCTATCAGATAGATCAAACGACTCCCCTATATGCGGAGGTGTTGGGAAAAATCGGAAAACTCGATTATGCGAACAGCTCAAAGAGATATGCACGAAAAACTTTAATGATGGAGAAATGTCCTATCCGGGGATCGAACCGGGGACCTATGTAAAATTCATTGATTGAGTCCATGGACGTGGACTCAGTGAGCTCCGCCCCTTCGTCACGAAGGCCTAGTATAGACTCTATAATCTGTAATCTTTCATAGTAATAATAGTATTATTTTCAGTAACATTAATTCATCATTTCTATAATTATTTTCTATTTATTTTTTCGGAAATATTTTTCAATAACATTCACAAACCATGCAAACCTCCCAAACACTGTAAACTTCCAATTTCGATCAACTTCGTTATTTCAATATTTCCGCACGCTGTGTTGAAGGAATATATGCTCGCTTTCCTCAGCAGAGCCCAGGTATTTTCTGACTCGTGAAATTCACACACAAGTGCGGGTAGAGTGTACAGAAAAATCCCCAAAATTTCCTCATAATTGTCACCAATACATGTGGTTGACCATGTGCATATTTTCCGACACTATTCACACGAAATCACGAAAGTGATCAAAAAACGGCAAACGTCTATAAACAATAAGACTTACACGCCTAAGGTGGGAGCGGTCGAGCTCACAACAGTGAAGAACAGAACTACTGCGATACGTGAAGTGTGAAATATAGCCATACAGTATCTAAGTAGACATGAAGTGTATCTTTCTCGCTCAACCTAAAGATACTCAGCCGGAATCTTCAGCGTGCGTAGAATACAAATATCAACTTGACATACGCCCAAGTCAGCGAAATATTCTCCGTGAAAATCCTTTCGCGATTCCGAATCGATTATAAATGTGTTTTTCACCCACCCTTACTGCATAACCCAGTACTGTACACCAGTGACAACAAAGTACAGCGCACAGAGGGCGAACGTCATACAAACGAATCTGAAAAAAACAAGAGCGAAAAATCAGAAAATTTACATATATTTTGATTAAATTTCGATTTTCCCTATTTCACATCCCTAAAATCACCGTTCGATACCATTTACCGCGCGCCACGAAATTACCCCATAACAATTCTCATTGTAAAATCGAACCTTCCATTGCCCCCCTTACAATGGTGATGCTAATAGGCGTTTGAGCTGTGCACAAAAGCCTTTAGGATGATGATGATGATGGTGCTTGGCCGAGTCCAGCAACCTCTGGCAAGGACCAGGAGAATAAGCTGCCAATATCGATGGTCGTTTACGAGGAGTAAACCCGAAAGATGGCATACGCTGACTGAGAAAATATCAAAATCGATCACCTGATCGATTTCACAAAACCCTCGAAAGGAACCCTTACATGCTTTTGCTAGCAGTTTCCGTGAGCTCGTAATGATCCATCGGAACATCGATCAATCTCTTCTTAGTCTGAAGCAAGTAGCGCGCGCCCTGGTAATCGATTTAAAAAAGAAGCAACTTACGAATAGGAAGCCTAACAGGATAGGTACAAACAGTACAGCCTGGAGGAAGAAGTTGAATCGCCACGTCAAATACAACGCACCACCGAATCGCGCAACTAGACCAGCCACCTGAGCGGTGAAAAAAGCGCTCGCCCTACTGATCGATTTGCCACTGTGATGTTTTCCTACCAAATATCCAAGCATCGCTCCGCCTGCTACTGCAATCTGCACATACCCCATCCATTGAGTTTGATTGTCATTAGGTGCAAATTCATCAACCCATACAGGGACCTAGCATATGTGCCTCATCCGGACCTCAAGATACTCCCCCAAACTTTCATCTACTATAAAATCTTCAGAGTGCGCTTATAGTAAAATCGATAAGATTCTTTCCATGTCCGATTCTGACCATGGGCCTCATCCGGGCCTCAAGATATTCTCCCAAACTTTTATCTACTATAAAATCTTCCGAGTGCGCTTATAGTAAAATCAACAAGATACTTTCCATGTCGGATTCTGACCATAGGCCTCATCCGGACCTCAAGATACTCCCCCAAACTTTTATCTACTATAAAATCTTCCGTGTGCGCTTATAGTAAAATCAACAAGATACTTTCCATGTCCGATTCTAACCATGGGCCTCATCCGGACCTCAAGATACTCCCCCAAACTTTTATCTACTATAAAATCTTCCCAGTGCGCTTATAGTAAAATCAACAAGATTCTTTCCATGTCCGATTCTGACCATAGGCCTCTTCCGGACCTCAAGATACCCCCAATCTTACATATATAATCGGGAAGGATTGGGTTACACCCGTCACGAATCGAAACATATATCTACCGGGAAAACACCATCACAGAATGCGTCTCGAAATTAACCCCATCAACTACACCATCGATTTCGTCTTGCTCACGCTGAAGAATCCCAATGCTAAACTCTCGACAATCAACGACACCTGAAACCGGACATAACAAAATCAGATCGAAAATTTTACAGAAAATTCAGAAAATTTTTTTTCACCCTCGAATTTGAAGATGTTTCATCACATCCTGACAATGTTGGAAAATATGCACCAAGTCAACTGCATGTGTCGGTGAAAATACGAAAATTCTGGAAAATTTCTCATTAATTTCTGAACACTTCTACCCGAATTCGTATATATTTTCCTACATTTTAGTGAGGAAACTCCTGAGCTCAGATGAGGAAAGCGATTACATATATTCCTACTCCAACACTGTATAGGAAACTCCTGAGCTCAGGTGAGGAAAGCGATTACATATATTCCTACTCCAGCACTGTATAGGAAACTCCTGAGCTCAGGTGCTGAGGAAAGCGATTACATATATTCCTACTCCAACACTGTATAGGAAACTCCTGAGCTCAGGTGAGGAAAGCGATTACATATATTCCTACTCCAACACTGTATAGGAAACTCCTGAGCTCAGGTGAGGAAAGCGATTACATATATTCCTACTCCAACACTGTATAGTAAACTCCCGAGCTCAGGTGAGGAAAGCGATTACATATATTCCTACTCCAACACTGTTTAGGAAACTCCTGAGCTCAGCTGAGGAAAGCGATTATATATATTCCTACTCCAACACTGTATAGGAAACTCCTGAGCTCAGCAGCTGAGAAAAGCGATTACATATATTCCTACTCCAACACTGTATAGGAAACTCCTGCTGAGCTCAGGTGAGGAAAGCGATTACATATATTCCTACTCCAACACTGTATAGGAAACTCCTGCTGAGCTCAGGTGAGGGAAGCGATTACATATATTCCTACTACTCCAACACTCCCGCCCCATCGTACCGTAACAATCACTTTAGGTGAATATCTTTGAAATAAATATCCGGCAACTGGCGATGCAACCGTGAGTCCAGCAAACACTAATGCTCCTAGTAGCGACTAAAAGGGCATCATAAAGCAACCAACCCTTCAACAACAAAAATTACCAATATTTCCGCAAATGAAAAAATTTTACCGCGATATTTTTTCCGATTTTCTGATTTTCAAATCATCATTCCAACTGCAATCCCAAGTGATATCCAATATGAGCAAATCGATCACATGATCGATTTCAGCACTGCCCCCTTCCCCACCTGCTCAGTAAAGTTCAATTTCATTTCCTCTGCAATATCAACCAACGCTGCCGGAATCGCGCCGTGGTCGAAATTCAGCAATAACGTGGTGACAACCAACAAGCCCTGTCACCATCACCAAAAATCGATCACCAAAATTTTCTCCATCATTTCTACCAAAGTCCTCCGTCGTTTTGGAAGCTGATCCGGACGCTCTTCCCGAATGGGTAAATTCAGAAATGGCGGGCGGCTCGATCGTCGAGATGGAACTGAAAAATTTTTTTTATGCTACAGAAAAAAATTCCATATTTTCAGTGATCGAAAATTTATCAAATAAGCTTCCGAAGAGAGAAAATTATGGTGATCAATTTCACCTGTTTGGATTTCCTAAGATACGCCACGTACGATTCCGCGAAAAAACGCGAGACACCTCACAATTCCGTCGTGGATGAACTCAGGCATTAAAAATATAATAATAAAAATTTTCACCTGTGAAGTGGAAAAAAATAATTCCCATACCACACTTCGCACACTTCATAATCGCTATTCCAAGCAAACCTTATGTGTGTTACATATACATTTCCAATGTCCTTCCTATTACCCTCTTCTCCTCCTCCCAAACTCCACTGCCGTCCTGACGAATCGATCATTTCATCGTCGTTGTTGATCGTCATAGGCATGCATGAAAAAACTCCTATAGAGAAACCACATAGAACTGACTGCGTATTTTTAAAGACTTTCTCAACTTCGTCATTCAAACGTTAATTTTTTTCAGAGGAAACATTTACTAAGCAAATCTTAATAGGGTCACAACTACACCTTTTCAATCTCAATTTCAACAATTGAAAGAACAAATTTTCATTCGGTGAAAAACTCCTTTCATCCGACTAAAATCAAATTTCATTTTTCTAATTTGTTCTTCCATTTGCTGAATTCGAGATTGAAAAGGTGTAGTAGCAGAGAAACAGGAGATAGCGTATTGGTCGGACTTCACAACAAGAGCAGGTCTTGGGGAAGAGCTGACAAGCAGGAGAGTAAAAGAATCAAAGCCATCTTGAATGTAAACATAATATTTACACAGGAAATTTTTTTTGAATATCATAAAATTATAAAATTTATTGAACAAAAATAAAAAAATATACAAAAAAAATATGAATCTCATATGTGCAACCACTCAACTGCCAATGCGCTAAATTCGAGTATATCGGCTACACCTTTTAAACATCTAGTTCGTCTTTGGAACCATCAATTTCGTCGGGACGCGCGAAGTTGGAGGTACGAATCCGAAACGGGAAGATCATATTCGCAATTAGAACTTTCAACTTCGTCATAGAACATCCAAGTTCGTCCGAAGTCGATAGGAAGTTCAAATTCGTGCTAATAGAACTTTCAATTTCGGCTTTCGAACCTTCGAGTTCGTCATAGAACTTTCAACTTCGTCGAGTACACCTTTGGAACTTCAATTTCGTCCCTTTAGGAAAATCGACTTCGTCGTTCGGAACTTCAATTTCGTGTTACCGGGGCGATTATTAATTTCAACCATCTTCACGTAACCACCGCTTGGGCTTATCAAGAGACTAGCCTGATGAGGTTATCTCATCGGATTTATAATGCTGTTTTTCGGATTCCCCGACTTCAATGCAATTTTCTATGCAACATATAATATTGACCAGCCCTCCCAATGCAAAGACTACCATGTACTGATTCCGAAGGCGTTGCTTATCCCTGGATGCACATTCCTGTAACGATGATGTTTATATCACCCACTTTGC
>NW_003207206.1:23746-25082 GCF_000006405.1 Perkinsus marinus ATCC 50983
TTTTCATAATATAGTGAGGAAACTTACGAGCTCAGTTGATAAAACCAAACATATATTCCCATGCTGCCAACAAACGTAATAACGTTTTTCTGTAACCAATTTCCATCCATCGTAATCCGCATATGGACAGCAGATTTCGTGCAAAGTGCAAAAATAGTGACAGGTCGCGAAATATAGTGACGCAATCTGTTAAATATGGGGTCGTTCAATAAACTGATGTCGAGAGTTGATTCTTGAAGTGCTTCTTACACGTGCCATACGATACTAGATTCGGATCGATACCGTTGTTCCGCCCGTCTCTTTGCGAGCTCTGTTTATTTGTTTGATTGGTTAAGGCTGCTGTTGATGGTTAACGTTTCACTTGTGACTCGTGTAAAATGTGTATAATTCTGTTGTTGCCACAAAAAAGAATAAACTGATTTCGAAAGTTGATTTCAGAAGTGCCTCTTACACGTACCATACGATACGATTCCACAATGGATTCAATGAATACTGGGTATATCACTGACCGTTCAAAGTCGTTTCTACTTTCTGATGAGTTTCTATTATAACGCTATTTCTACTGTTGTTGCCATTCGATGTTCATCACGCTAACTGCTGAATATCATTACTTGTACTCATTTTATATTATTGCCATATATCTTTTCCGAAACGGTTATTGTACTTTTGAGGGTTTCGATCAGCTCCTATTCCGTAGTACTTGGCAATAAATGTTGCGTACCAATCGCTGTTAACTTCGTTTATCAGGCATCGCGTATTCACGTAGTGGTAACTATCGCCTCGAGCATTCGCTCCTAGTCCCACTTTAGCAGGGTATTAAGGTGGCGTGTTAGGTCCAGCCAATCTCGGCGATATAGAAGAAGTGTAGAGTAGTGTCGTGTCACCAGTTTGCTTTAACGATCCACCATAATGTTGTCAGTATTTTTATTCCCATTTTGGGGGAGAAAATTTTTTTCTGCAATTTACTCTATTTTTTGGATTTTTCAAAAATTTACTCAATCTTCTCAGTATTTTACTGAAATTTTCCCTTTTTTTCGAATATTACACCGATTTTTACTCTGTTTCTTTGGGGTGAACCGAAGTAGGATTTCACGTTTTAGGTGAATTAAAATTCGAGTGCTTTTATCGGTGGTTTATAATTGGAGAATGTTATGGTGATTTCAGTTGTGTCTTAAATATTGTAAATAATAATATTGATAATTATGGTAAACTTCCGTTCAATCTTCGGCAGGAGGCATCAAGTTTCCGGAGGAGCCACCATGACTGACTTACCACATCACCCAGACCATAATATCTCATTGGATGAGGGGTATTCAGGGAGGTGTGGTATGGAGAT
>NW_003207206.1:25182-29346 GCF_000006405.1 Perkinsus marinus ATCC 50983
TGATAAAACATGAATCGCTTCGCTCCGCTGTTCAGGTGATGACCCCATTCACTGCAGTGTTGTTCTTATGGGTTATTGCGGCGATATTGTTGTCTTATGGGATACTCATTGTGGTTGCCAGCAGTCGGATTTGGGCGGAAAACATGAAGTATAGCGGTGATGGAAAATTGGAATTTACGGTATCGAAAAATATCAGCGGACCTGTATATATCTACTATAGGATGGACTGGGTTTACCAAAATGAGGCTGAGTATATGAAATCGATTTCAACTGAGCAGCTGACCTCGGGAGAATCCAATGTGCGTCCTAATCGGTATGGAAAATGCGATCTGTTTAATCATGTAGGAAATGAAGAAAAAGTGGGAGCGTTGCCGTGTGGGTTGATCGCGAAAAGTACATTTAATGATACGTATTGGTTTACGATTGATCGAGTTGATGGGAAAAGTGAAATTCCGAAGGTCTACATGGGGGAGGACTTGACGAACGATGCGACGGTGAAGACGAGAAATCCGAGAAATATGGAAGATGACGCGTTTTTGTGGAAAAATTCCGAGGGAAAAATAACGGGCGTTAACTATTTCTGGTTGTTGTGGTTGCAACCGCCGACGCTATGTGTGCCAAAAAGTCCGGAATTTGAATTTAAAATCGTCCGACCGAACGCAAGGGAAATCCGATACGGTGAGGGAACAAACGATTATGTAAAAGTGCCGGACTGTACGTATGGTGAAGTACCGCGTTGTAACTTCACACAAACTTGCGGTGAGGACGATTTGGAAGGTTATCATGAAATTGCAAATCCTAGTGGGTGGGGACTGGAGTCAACAGTGTTTAGAAATTGGATTACGACTTCATCTACTTCGACATTTCTGAAGTTATACGGGCGAATCGATGAGAGCTTCACTACTGGAGATACTATTGTTGTTGATGTTATTGATAACTGGCCAGCTGAAGATTTTGGTGGGAAAAAGTCGCTTTATATTACTACTACGAATTGGCAGGGAGGCAATAACATGGTTGTTGGCGGCTTTCTGGTGCTTGTCGGAGGAGCCTATTTTCTGTGGGGGTTGTATTTGATGTTACGGCAGAAGTGGTGGCCAAGGACTTTCGGTGGCGTGCAGTACTTTAGTTTCCAAAGGCAGGATAATAAACCTAAAGTGGCGTGAGCGCACGCGGAAGATTTTGCGCATGCGTGCAAAAGCAGGAGGAGGAAGATACTGCTGGTAATTTTGTATGTTGTTGTTGGTTTCTGGAACTGTAAGTTGAGAATATTTGATACGAGGCGGATGGCCGTTGAGTTGCAGTTGTGAACGATTATAATGGGTATAATCGTTGGGGATAATCGTTCACGAGGTTGTTGTAGTATGTTGTAAACTGGTTGTGATGTGCTGTTTGTTCATAAAACGGTGGGGAAATTAATTCCGGGATCGGAGTTTTTTTCTATGCTGATGGAAAATAGGAAGCTTGCATTATTGCTCATGCATAAAAAATTAGTTTTTTCTTGTTTTTTCTTCAGAAAATCTTGAGGTCCCCTCGAAAAGATACGGAATAGGTTATCGTGAAGATATTTATTATTTACATATGACTAAACTGCGTGAGTTGATTCGTCAAGTGCGTGCGTGCAAAACTCAATCGGAGGAAAAAGCGGTGGTGGCGAGGGAATGCGCTGTGATAAGGCAGTCGTTTAAGGATGGTGATCCGGAGTAATATGAGGGGGAATGTAATTAGTTATTGTTTTCTCTCAGTGTTGGAGGAAAATATGCACATGTGTTGGTGACAATATGAAAATTGTGAGGAAATTTTGGGAAATTCTCGTTGGTTTCTGTACATATTCCTACCCGAATTCGAATGTAAACTTCCATAGTTAGTGAGAAATTTCCTGAGCTCAGCTGAGGAGAGCGATTACATATATTCCTACTCCAACACTGTATAGGAAACTCCTGAGCTCAGCTGAGGAAAGCGAACATATATTCCTACTCCAACACTGTATAGGAAACTCCTGAGCTCAGCTGAGGAAAGCGGTTACATATATTCCTACTCCAACACTGTATAGGAAACTCCTGAGCTCAGGTGAGGAAAGCGAACAAATATTTCTACACTGTTTTCATATTTAAATAGATTTATCTTATTATTGGGGAGTTTCACCCATTTACTTTGGTATGATATATGTTTTTCACTAGTGTTTTTCATATCACTAGGGTGGTGAAACTCCACTAGGTAGAAGTATCTTTTTTTATATGCTAACAGTTCTCATCGTAATATTTTTTAATATTTTTAGTATTTCCTGAAACTTATTCACAGGTTTGTTTGAGTTTTGGATTTTTCCGAGAAAAAAATTCGTCGTGCTCACTTGTGTGATATGAAAGTGTTAGAGAAGAACAGGAATTTCATCCGTGTTGTTGGAAAAAAATAAAGAGATTTTCTGGTGTTTTCACGTAAATGAATATGGTGAAAATCGCTCGGGAATTTTTTACCCACGGCGTGAGTGAAAATTTATTGATAAAGCGTGAAAAAGATGAGGCATTTTCCCATTTTTTGTGGCAAATTTTTGGTTTTTTTTGTAGTCATCGCAGCCGCAACGTCGCGAAGTTGGTGTATATACATATGTTGGGATATCCAACGCACTTCGGGCAGATGGACTGTTTGAAGTTGATCGCATCAGCAAAATACGCGGAGAAAAGAGTTGGGTAATTATTATTATTTCATACCGTAATTTTGTAAATTCGCAGGGCAGGTATCTTGGACTCACACAGTTGTTGGATGAGAATTCAGAGTTGTTGATGTTGGTGACAAACAGCATCAAAAACGATCTCAATTCTAAGGTAGGGAGTTTTGTGATGGAGAATTTCAATATTATAAGAGTGGAGTTTCACGCGTTTTACGTGAAGTGGCGTAATACTAGATGTGAAAAAGACTCTATGAAGTGAAGTGAAAATACTTGGCGAATTACGCCGGACGAATTACCCCATAACACTACGAAGTTGTGGTATTGTGAATGAGTTATAGGGGAAATAATATAAGTGAGGATAAAAGGAAAAGAAAAAATAAAAATATTCAAGTGGAAATGGAATGATATAAGAAAAAATGCACTTGAAAATGAATATGGTAGCAGGAAAAGCGAAAAATTCAAGTAATATGAAAAAAATTATGTCAAGTATTATATTAATCTATAATGATATAGGTGTAAATGAAAGGAAAAGAAAAAAAAATAAAAAAATTTTGTGTGAAAATGAAAGGAAGCGGAAAAAGGGGGAAAATTTGAGTAAAAATGGAATAAAGTAGTAAGACAAGTGATGAATTTTGAGCAGATTAAATTTCCGTATGTGTTTGATTGTTGCGAAGATATCGAGCGGATCATAAACTGCCATTTGCCGCATTTTCTGTGTGTTCGTTCATTCGTTGAATTATTTCTCTCCGACTACACCAGTTGAACTCTCGTCGAGACACATACCATTCGGAAGAGTGTAGTGTATGTATCCTATGCGGCGGTCTATGTCGTCGCTGTGATGGTGAGCGAACAGAAAATACACGAAAAATGCCTCTCCCGGGGATCGAACCCGCGACTGTTGTTATTGTACTCGGGTATTTTTTCAGAATCAGTACGTCACTGGGTTGGCCCTTTGCGCGCTCGCTAACATTGGTTCGACGGAGATGTGTATGTCGTTGAGTAGAGAGGTAGGGAGGAGGAGGAGTTGCGGAAAGTGTGGTATATAAAATAATATAAAGTATAATATTTAATCGGAGTTTCACAACAACCCGTTTTACGTGAAGTGGCGTATTTGGCGAATTTCACACCGGATGAATGATTTTATTTCACGTAAAACGCATCACGCGTTTTACGCGTTATTCGCTGCTTAGATGCGTTTTTCGCGAAGTGAAATATGTTTTTCACTGGTGTTCTTTTCTTCATATCACTAGGGTGAAACTCACTTGTATCAGGTTGAACAGCTTCTGGTTGGTCCCGGCAGTTCGAGTCCTTATGTGCAGAAAAAAGCTGTATTGTGCGCGTTACGGATTGTTAGAAAGGTGAGGTTGTTAATGTATTTGTATTTTGAGAAAATAAATTATCATTTAAATATTGGAGTTTCACGACCCGTTTTACGCGAAGTGGCGTAAAACTCGGTAAAAAAACGCGATATTCGCGGTGATATGCAGTAGTCGTGAAAT
>NW_003207206.1:29446-37233 GCF_000006405.1 Perkinsus marinus ATCC 50983
TTACGCCCCTTCACGTAGAATGGGTGAAACTCCAATGTATTAAAAAAATCAAAAGTGTTGGAGGAATATATGTTCGCTTTCCTCAGCTGAATTTAGGAGTTTACGTATGAATTGGGGTAGAAGTGTACAGAAATCACGAGAGTTTTTCCGAAATTTCCTCAGAATTTTCATATTGTCACCAACACATGTAGTTGACCATGTGCGAATTTCCCCAGGACTATCACAGCACTAGTCACTTTTTTTATGCGTATTTGATTTCGAACCGCGCGCGCCTTGTGTGTGATCAGTTGAACTGGGGAGAAGAATACGCGTGGAAAAATGAGGATAAAAAATTTCACCGGAAAAATTGGGAAGAAGAAGTATGTGTCAAATTGAATTTTCTGAATTTTATGCTACTTTTCGGTGGAAATTTTGTATTTTTTTTTCGTCATCAGGTAAACGAATTGGAGGATAAATTCTCAGCACATGTTGGTCCGTTAGTTGAGGGAGCATGCGGGACGACGGGGTGAGTGGGAATGCGATTGGGATTTGGTGATATTCACGTGAATTTAGTGATCTTCATGTGAATTTGGTGATATTTATGTGAATTTGGTGATATCTATGTTAATTTGGTTATGATTTCTGGATTGATTAGAAATATTTACAAACCTTGAGTTATAGGATTGGGTGCGAACTTGAAAGAAAAAATGAAAAAAAAATAAAAATGAAAAAAATTAGGGAAAAAATAATTTTTCCAGCAAAGAAATATTTATTGTGGGAATCCACTTCGTTAGCGACAAACTCAATTTTTTGTATTGATTTAAATTTTCTTCGATGACTTTTTTATTGTAAATTTTTACTTCACACCGGCAACAGCGAATTTGGAGTTTCACTCGCTGCTCTTACACATGTTTTGAAAATTTTTCTGCGGAAATTTATAGCATTTTTCGACAAGGAGAATTTTTTGTTTTGCGATTTGGTTGATGTATTCAGAGCACACGCAGGATCGTCGGGAAGTCACGGCGTGTTGTTGAGCGCGTTAAGTTTGATTGATTATCTGCTAAAAGTAAGGAGGAATGTTTCTGCCAGTGTGGAGGGAATATGCACATGGTCAACCACATGTGTTGGTGACAATATGAAAATTCTGGGGAAATTATTGTTAGTTTCTTTGCATGTATGTTGAATATTCTCCCAATCTGAATGATATGTGAAGAAAGTATTGAGCTTAGGTGAGGAAAGCAACATTTTTTTTCAGCACTGGCTTTTGTTGATTCGAAAGCACGGGAGTTTTACGCGTTTTACGCGAAGTGACGTAACACTCCGTGTGAACAACGCGATATGAAGTGAATTGAAAATACTTGGCGAATAACACCGGACAAATCACCCCACATCACGTGAAACACATCACGTGTTTTACGCGTTATTCACTGTTCACATGCGTTTTTTTTCACGAAGTGAAATGCGAAAAATGCCTCTTAATAGTGCTTTTTATATCCCGAGTGAAACTTCATTATATAACATAAGAAAGGTTTTACGATCTTTGTCAGGAGTGGTAGAAATATTATAATAATCGTGGAAAAATAAGATTGCATTTTGAAAACTCATCGGAGTTTCACTCTAGTGATATGAAAAACCATATTTCACGACTACTGCATATCACCGCGAATATCGCGTTTTTCACCGAGTTTTACGCCACTTTATGCAAAACGAGTCGTGAAACTCCATGAAGGTTTGCAATTAATTTGCGGTGTTTTTTATGGAAATAACTTTTCTTCAGACCAATCCGGAAGTTTATCGTCAAGAGCTCGCATACGTTCAACCTACTTTGGTGAAGTTGCTGAGGTCGCTCACTATCAGCGGTTATGGCAATTCGCAGGAGTACGATGCTGGTGGAATTACTGATCCGTTTTTGCAGGTAGGGGGCCGCGAGAGTTTTACGTGAGATGTGATTATTTGGCTGGTGTAATTCGCAAAGTGTTTTTAATTCATATCACTAGGGTAAAACTCCAGTGCGTTATACGGCAGAGAATTCGATAAGTAGGAGAGTGCCTCCTAGAAATCGCTCATTAGTCCCAAACGGGTACTCTCATCATCATCACAACACATGTTCATAGCCATCGTTACATTGCACATCGATTCTCATTAATCTCGGAAAATAACACACATTTTGCATAACAAATTGACACGCACTGTTTATGTGGGAGTGGACTGGAATGGTCGGTGTGACAGGTAAATGACAAAATTGAAAATGAGTGACAAAAACAGAATTTTTGTGTAGCAGATAGGAAAATAAATATGCAAATGTGTGTTATGTTGTAGGATAAATGATAGTGCACAAGTTGTCGCTATCATCACAGTCCCAAACGGGTATTCTCATCATCACAACACATGTTCATAGCCATCGTTACATTGCAAATCGATTCTCATTAATCTCGGAAAATAACACACATTTGCATATCAAGTTGACACGCACTGTAGTAGGAATACTTTTATAATAGAAAATTCTTGTCAGTCCGAAAGGAGAGGCTAGCGTAGTTGGTCACGTTGGGAAATGTGGATGAATTTTCAGATAAATTTTCAAGTTTTTCTCGATCAGGTGAAGATCCTTCGTACGCTGCGTTTGTTGACGAATTTGAACCAACCACTACCGGAAGATGTGAGTGATGTTTTAGCGCAAGTAGCGACAAATACAGAAGCTGTGAAGAATGCGGGCAATGCCGTGCTGTAAGTGGAAGGCTCGAAATGGGCCTATTTTGAATCTTATGTGGTCAACCTTTAGATACGAGTGTGTGCGTACGATAGTGTACGTTGGACCGGTGGCGGATCCTTCTTTGAGGGTCCTTGGTATTAACATTTTGGGAAGATTTCTCACGCATAAGGATAATAACGTGAAGTAAGTGGCAAATACAGTGTGTGTTAATTTGATATGCAAATGTGATGTGAGATTGATGAGAATCGATTTGCAATGTAACGATGGCTATGAACATGTATTGTTATGAGAGTACCCGTTTGGGACTGTGATGATAGCGACAACTTGTTCACTATCATTTGTCACACATTTGCATATCAGATTGACACCTACTGTATAGTGGGGTTTCACCCATGTTATGAAAAACACTAGTGAAAAAATCACATCCCCCTTTGCAAAAATATATGTAAGTAGTGAATTTTCAATTCACTCTGAGTCGCACCTTTCACATAGAGTATTACACCACTTCACGTAAAACGGGTGAAACTCCAGTGTTGGAGTAGGAATATATGTAATCGCTTTCCTCAGCTGAGCTCAGGAGTTTCCTATACAGTGTTGGAGTAGGAATATATGTAATCGCTTTCCTCAGCTACTGAGCTCAGGAGTTTCCTATACAGTGTTGGAGTAGGAGTATATGTAATCGCTTTCCTCACCTGAGCTCAGGAGTTTCCTATACAGTGTTGGAGTAGAAGTATATGTAATCGCTTTCCTCACCTGAGCTCAGGAGTTTCCTATACAGTGTTGGAGTAGGAATATATGTAATCGCTTTCCTCAGCTGAGCTCAGGAGTTTCCTATACAGTGTTGGAGTAGGAGTATATGTAATCGCTTTCCTCACCGCCTGAGCTCAGGAGTTTCCTATACAGTGTTGGAGTAGGAGTATATGTAATCGCTTTCCTCACCTGAGCTCAGCAGGAGTTTCCTATACAGTGTTGGAGTAGGAATATATGTAATCGCTTTCCTCACCTGAGCTCAGGAGTTTCCTATACAGTGTTGGAGTAGGAATATATGTAATCGCTTTCCTCAGCTGAGCTCAGGAGTTTCCTATACAGTGTTGGAGTAGGAATATATGTAATCGCTTTCCTCAGCACCTGAGCTCAGGAGTTTCCTATACAGTGTTGGAGTAGGAATATATGTAATCGCTTTCCTCAGCTGAGCTCAGCAGTTTCCTATACAGTGTTGGAGTAGGAGTATATGTAATCGCTTTCCTCAGCACCTGAGCTCAGGAGTTTCCTATACAGTGTTGGAGTAGGAGTATATGTAATCGCTTTCCTCACCTGAGCTCAGCAGGAGTTATTTCACCAGTTTAAGGAGTTTATACACGAATTCGGGTAGAAGTGTACAGAAACTAATGAGAATTTTTCAAAAATTTCCGATCAGAATTCTCATATTGTCATCAACCGTTTTTATATCTAGCCGAGGCGATCTTAGATATCGAAATGTTGAA
Source organism: Perkinsus marinus ATCC 50983 (assembly GCF_000006405.1). NCBI lineage: Eukaryota > Perkinsozoa > Perkinsida > Perkinsidae > Perkinsus > Perkinsus marinus. The sequence continues at coordinate 33,620 of NW_003207206.1, forward strand.
CCACTTGAATTCGCATATACTGGCTATTGTGGAGTTCCACCCGTGATATGAAAAACACATTGCATATCGCGAATATCGCGTTTTTTTCACAGAGTATTGATGTCGATTCGAAACGTGGAGTTCCTTTTCCCATGGCTCTTGATATGAATTGGAGTTTTACGTGAAGTGGTGTAAAACTCGGTGAGAAACGCGATTTTCGCGGTGATATGCAGTAGTCGTGAAATATAGTTTTCACTAGTGTTTTTCACATCACTAGGGTGAAACGCCATTGTGGTGATCGAAATTCCTCTAACAAGTATTACGTATTCCTACGTTCATCAGTATTCATGGCGGATTTTTCAGATACGTCGCTTTGGAAGCTCTGAAGGGTTTGGTATCAGTTGATATTGGCGCGGTAAGTGTCAGGAGCAGGAATTGAACCCGGGACCTTTCGGTTGGCGTAGGTCCAGGAACACCGGTCGGTCATTTTGAGCTGTCTCACCGACCCGGATATCAGCTTACGAAGAAGGGCTTTGGATGTGGCTTATAGTCTTATTAATGAGGATAATGTGAAGGTGCGTTGAGGAAATGCAAGATTTGGTAAGATTTCAAGATTTTGGTGATGTTAGCAAATGACGAATGAGTTTTTGAACTATCTCATTGTTACCGACGCTGATTTCCGGGCTGACCTCGTATCTTGTATATGCAATATGGCGAGGAAATATGCCCCCAGTAGGAGGTGGCAAATTGATACTCTTATCAAGGTGGGTTGGGCCGGTTGTTGACGGTTTCATGTTTGATTACACTGAAGTTTCACCCTAGTGATATTAGAAACATATTTCACATTTCACTTGGTGAAAAACGCATGTGAGTGGTGAATAACGCGTAAAACACGCGATGTGGTTTATGTGGTAAGGGGTGATTTGTCCGGTGTAAATCGCGAAGTGTTTTCGATTCACTTCACATCGCATTTTTTCACATGGAGTAAAATTCGCGCCACTTCACGTAAGACGGATCGTGAAGCTCCATTGTATTCCTGGTTGTAGATTTGGTTAAGTTAGGGAGAGTTCATGGCATGTGTTAGAAAATCAGTTTCGGAGAAATATGTGTGTTCGTTTTCCTAAGCCCAGCTTTGGAGTCTTCGCGCTGGTTGTGGGAGTTTATATACGAATTCGGGTAGAAGTGTGAAGAAATTTATTACAATTTTTGTCGGAATTGTTTCTCATTTTTCTATTCAACATATATGCATATTTTTCAGTAGTTGTAGTTTATAAATTAACGTGAAACTCTCATTTTTGAAAAAGTTACGCTTGCACGCCTATTCCTCCTCTCTAGACGACAAGTGCTGTGAGTATCCTTTTCTTTCAACAGGTTATGTTGCTGGCGGGCTCGTCAGTTCCTGGCTCGGTATTGTCGTTGGTTTGTACTGCTATCGCATCGAGTCCACCACTGCATAACTACGCCGTCCACAAGTTGTATTTCGCGATGTTGGTAGTACTCGGGAGACGATTGACAATTTTTGGAGTTTTACGCGTTTTACGTGATCGGTGAAAAACGCGATATTCGCGGTGATATGCAGTAGTCGTGAAATATGTTTTTCATATCACTAGGGTGAAACTCCTTTTTTTGTATTCAGGAAACACTCGGTCAGTCCAAGCCGCAGAGATTAGCATCTAAAACTAGCGACTCACTGGTGAGAACAATATCGATCGCTTGATCGATTTGCTGCTGTTCAGGTGGAGGCAGCCTTGTGGGCAATTGGAGAGTATGGCGATCTGTTGGTTGATGCGAAGGGTGTGATGGGAGCTGATGGGAAGGAAATTGATATTACTAATGAGGATGTTATTGATCTTATCGAATTTGTAAGGATTTTCAGGATCTACGAGCGTCTGGGTAGTTGATTGTATAAATGTGAAATACTCATTTTGAATGTTCTGGAATTTTTGGGGTGTTTTTGACTTCATTATGGATTGACCAACACGGTCGAAAAGAAGTCAAGTAAGAGCAAAGTAACAAATAGTAGACTCATACGTCCGACGATAACAAGTAGCTCGGCTCCTCCGCTTGTGCATGCGTGCAAAGTTATGGAGCATCACGCATGCGATGGTACTCGCGTGCACACGATTGAGCATGCTAGTCAACAGTACTTTGAGTTGATCACTGAAGTTTCACGTGTTTAACGTGAAGTGGTGTAATACTACTACTGGAAAATTTAAGACGTGTATGTTTTCGCGAGCGATAACATAGTTATATTCCCCGAAGTGAATTGTGAAATATGTTCTGCACTAGTGTTTTACATATCACTAGGATGAAACTTCAGCGATGAGTTGTGCGTGGCTGTGTAGTAAGAGTAAGATTTGTCTTCACAGTGTTGGAGTAGAAATATATGGTTGCTTTCCTCAGCTGAGCTCAAAAGTTTTATCACTATATTATGAAAATTCACACACGAATTCGGGTAGAAGTTTACAGAAACCAATAAGGATTTTCCAAAATTTGCTCGGAATTTTCATATTGTCACCAACACATATAGTTGACCATGTGCATATTTTCCCACACACTGGATTTTCATTTCTTGTGTTAGATCACTCAAAAGGCATCATCGTCCATGGTGAGCGAAATTGGTTCTATAGGGACCATCAGGATGGGCGGCGCCGCTAAGGGGGATAATGCTCAGAATGCTGACCAAGGCCCGATCGTGATATGCGAGTAAGTTGCGACTCGTTTAACGTTAAGTGGCGTAAAACTCGATATTCGCGGTGATATGCAGTAGTCGGAAATAAGTTTTTTTCACTAGTGTTTTTTCATATCACTAGTGTGGTGAAATTTACAGGGGAATTCCCTGGAAGTTTTTCACAAGTCCGTATTGATCATATCTTAGTTGTTATTCGATTGAGAAATGCACAGTAGAGACTTTGTAGAAAATGGTACGGTCGTCAGCCGTATTGTCATGGGGATAGAGTTGGTATATATATAGTGGAGTTTCACCTTAGTGATATGAAAAACATATTCCAAGACTACTGCATATCACCGCGAAAATCGCGTTTTTCACCGAGTTTTGCACCACTTTACGTAAAACGGGTCGTGAAACTCGAGTGACGATGCTCGTCTTGAATTTTCTGACATGTTTTTTCGCGAAAAAGTTTCAATGCTGAAAGTCCATGTATGAGATTTCAAATGGTTTCCAGCAGCGTGTGGGGGATTTTTGAGTAGTGTGGAAGAATATGAACATGGTCAGCTATATGTGTTGGTGGCAATTTCTAAAATTTGGTGAAAATTTCCGAAAATTTTTGTTGATTTCTGCGTATTTCTACCTGAGTTCGTACGAATAACAAGAATTTCCCTAAATTTTGATATTGTCACCAACACATGTAGTTGACCATGTGCATATTTTCTCTCACACTACTGTATTATGAAAATTCGCAGGCGAATTCGGGTAGAAGTGTACAGAAACCAATAGGCATTCCAAAGTTTCTCAGGGTTTTCATATCGTCATCAACACATGTAGTTGACCATATGCATATTTCCCCATCCTGTTTTTGATTGTGTTCAGTCTGCGTTGCTCTAGATACGCTCTTTCCTGTGTGGTGAAGTTGTTGAGTAGATTGGATCTGTCTTCAGCAGAAAGGGCTAGACTG
>NW_003207206.1:37333-45606 GCF_000006405.1 Perkinsus marinus ATCC 50983
ACGCTGGTAGAACTGCGGTGTTGGGTATAATCGTCCGGTTATGTGAAATTGGGTGAATTATTCCGAAGGTACATGGCACTGTTGTCGTTGGCGAGCAAAGACATGAGAAGTGAACTGACAGAAAAAATACCGCCCTTTACAGGGGAAGAGCCGACGAGGGATTTACCGGTTGGGGAAATCACAATTGACGAGGTGGACGATAAGTGACTGGCGATGAATTTTAGGGCGCGCGCGAAATGAAAATCTACCGGATTGCTTGTCAAGGTTCCGGCAGTGACGAAGCTCCCTAGTGAGAGGTCGCCTGTGGGAGGGTATTATGATGCAGATGCTGGGGTGAACTCATATGAGGAGGATTTGATCGGCTCGTTGGAGCTCGGGGATGGACAAGGTGGGTGGGCTTTGGTGACAGTCTTCAGCGGAGTGTCACCGGTGGTATGAAAAACACTGGTGGAAAGCGCGTTGTACGGGTGAAACTCCAATGTTGGTGTTTACTATTGATTATATATTGGAGTTTCACAACCCTAGTGATATGAAAAACACCAGTGAAAAACATATTTCACGACTACTGTATATCACCGCGAATATCGCGTTTTTCATCGAGTTTTACGACGCCACTTCACGTAAAACGGGTAGTCGTGAAACTCCATTAAATGATAATCATTTCGTCAGGACCAACAGGTCACATGGGAGAAGTATCATCAACGGCAACAGGGCAGCAGCCAAGTGGTAACCTCCTCGATGATCTCGACTCTATCCTTGGCATGCCTCCGCCTGTTGTGGCTGCACCTACTGTAGCAGCAGTGGAGAAAAGGGAGGAGAAAACGGCAGATCCATTCAGTAGGTGTTTGGTCTTGGAAGTCTGTGGTTTATTTGCTATACACTGCGTGTCGATGCAAATGTGATGTGAGATTAATGAGAATCGATTTGCAATGTAACGATGGCTATGAACATGTGTTGTGATGATGAGAGTACCCGTTTGGGACTGTGATGATAGCGACAACTTGTTCACTATCATTTGTCCTACAAAATAACACACATTTGCATATTAAATTGACCCGTACTGTAGGTGGCTTGGGATTGGGATCTCTGGGGTTTTCTATGAGCTCTTCTGGTACGAAGAAACCGGCACAAGGTGGCGGGTTAGTGGACGTGTTCAGTACAGGTGCTCAGGCGAGGACGATAACAGTGTAAGGGGTGTAGTGTTGGAGTAGGAATATATGTAATCGCTTTCCTCAGCTGAGCTCAGGAGTTTCCTATACAGTGCTGGAGTAGGAATATATGTAATCGCTTTCCTCACCTGAGCTCAGGAGTTTCCTATACAGTGCTGGAGTAGGAATATATGTAATCGCTTTCCTCACCTGAGCTCAGGAGTTTCCTATACAGTGCTGGAGTAGGAATATATGTAATCGCTTTCCTCACCTGAGCTCAGGAGTTTCCTATACAGTGTTGGAGTAGGAATATATGTAATCGCTTTCCTCACCTGAGCTCAGGAGTTTCCTATACAGTGTTGGAGTAGGAATATATGTAATCGCTTTCCTCACCTGAGCTCAGGAGTTTCCTATACAGTGCTGGAGTAGGAATATATGTAATCGCTTTCCTCACCTGAGCTCAGGAGTTTCCTATACAGTGCTGGAGTAGGAATATATGTAATCGCTTTCCTCACCTGAGCTCAGGAGTTTCCTATACAGTGCTGGAGTAGGAATATATGTAATCGCTTTCCTCACCTGAGCTCAGGAGTTTCCTATACAGTGTTGGAGTAGGAATATATGTAATCGCTTTCCTCACCTGAGCTCAGGAGTTTCCTATACAGTGTTGGAGTAGGAATATATGTAATCGCTTTCCTCACCTGAGCTCAGGAGTTTCCTATACAGTGCTGGAGTAGGAATATATGTAATCGCTTTCCTCACCTGAGCTCAGGAGTTTCCTATACAGTGCTGGAGTAGGAATATATGTAATCGCTTTCCTCACCTGAGCTCAGGAGTTTCCTATACAGTGCTGGAGTAGGAATATATGTAATCGCTTTCCTCACCTGAGCTCAGGAGTTTCCTATACAGTGCTGGAGTAGGAATATATGTAATCGCTTTCCTCACCTGAGCTCAGGAGTTTTCTCACTAATTAATGTACAAATTCCGGCAGAAAGTGTAGAGAAACTAATGAGAATTCCCGAAAATTTCCTCAGAATTTTCATATTGTCACCAACACGTGCATATTTTCCCACACTGACGGGGGGGGCGCTGAGGAATCAATCTGACGGAGATTTGTACTTCGATTTCTCAATTATTGTGAAAATTGTTGACTCCTGTCAAAGTTCACTTTCTGTGGGAGAGGAAAATCTGTTGTGAATTTTCTGATTCATATGCAAGGTATAGTAATCCTGATGTACGTGTTGACTTCGCGGTAGCTTCAAAGTCCAACGGTGTTGATATTACTGCGAGTTTCCACTCTCACCAAAGAGTGTTGTCGGACTTTGTTCTGGAGGCGGCAGTTCCAAAGTAGGCCGGTGGGGTGAAGCGTTTGGTTCCCTCAGCTGATCTTAGGAGTTTTCTCGGTTATAGATGTGCCCAGATTATAGGGTAGAAGTGTACAGAAACCAATAACAATTTCCCAAGATTTTCTCACAATTTCCATATCGTCAGAGCTGTGCATATTTCCTACACTGTAATGAGATATGTTGCTCTCACTAGATATCTGAAGTTAACTTTGCAACCAGCCACATCGCCAGTGGTTCAGCCCGATACGGTGGTGACACAGAAGCTGACGGTGACACAAGCATCTGAGCCTGCAAAACCTATTATGATGAAATTGCGTATAAGGTGAGTTGCGAAGTTTACACCGTCTCGAAACACGATCATTAGTGACAGCTACATAGCAAATGTGTTGCTATTGACTCGAATCTGTATATAGCGACCGTTTTCTATGTATCCTATTCTACTCTACTCCTCGGGTACAACAGACCACTGTCTCCCAATACACAATGCTTAGTAATAACTACATCACCTTAACTAGTGTATTGCTATTAACTCGAATATGTATATAGCCTCAGTGAGCGCAATCTGGAGAGTCCGTTTTGTCTTATCAATTGAAATTTTGTATGTAGTTGTGTATATATTGACAATATGTGTATGTATCAAATTGTCGAAAAAAATTTCCACAAAAAAATTTCACCCTTACTATGTATCCCATTCTACTTTCAGTCGTTAAATAGAGTAGTGCGAATATTGTGATAGAGGATTTGTTTTTAGGTATGTGCTTGACGGTATGCCAGTGGAAGAGCTGACCACGGTGAATAATATCACTAGCGCGTGAACAATAGCAGAACTGTATGAGTTTTGTCGGCATTAGAGAGAGTGAGTTTTCACTGTTCTTTTATTGTTGTGTTAAACGACGGGTGGAGGCGATGTGACATTTCACGATCGTGAAATATATTTTCTACTAGTGTTTTCCATATCACTAGGGTGAAACTCCATTATATTGCAGTTACCTCTACACACGTATTTTTGGTCTCTAGATGGCGAGTACTGTAGCCTGAATACAGAGTAGTGGTGAATAGTGTCTCCATTAGAGACGACACTACTCTTAATGTCGATGGCGTCTACTATATTCTAATAGGTGGTGAAAGATGCTGGTACATCATCGGTGTCGCTGTCGCAATCCCCTGTAGCACACAATGTGTCCCTATCTGAGAGTGTATGTAAATGATTTGCTTATTGAGATAACACTACACTGGATATAATTGCAGCACGAGAGTGCCTTACAAGGCCTGATCATACTTAGCCTTAGACGAAGACTATCTTCATCATAAGCTTAGCTAAGGAAATCCTTCAGCCTAGAGAGACATATTGTGTGCTACGGTGAATAGGTCAGCGACAATCATGCAGCAGCATCTTACATGTAGGAAGCGCTTAGCTAAGCCTAACGACTTGGTGTAATCAGGCTCTCTTTCTAGAGCATTCCCCTAGTGTAATATTCAGTGTGGTGTTATCTTAATCGGCAAATCACTGGTGTAACGAATCGATCATTTTTCTCATTCACCTTTGCTTTGAAGACACCGCGAAGTCAACACGTACATCGGGATTACTTTACCTTGGCATATGATTGGAAAATTCATATCTCACCAAACAAATATCGCAACAAATTTTTTCGCTCTGAGTTTCTCTACTTGATTTGCGGGAGTTGTTAGATGTCGCTAACCTCACAGAGTGATAGTATTCAACGAGCGATACATGCAGCGTATAACAGCCGCTCTGCCAACGTCATTGTGGAGGTTCTTTTGAGACACCGACTGGAAGTGAGTTGATGCTCGGTGGAGAGGCGTCTCCAGAGTGGTCAGAAAATATACACAGCGGAGAAAATCTTGAGAAATTCTTGTTGGTTTCTGTACGCCTCAAATCGTATAATTAGCTCTGGAAACTCCTGAGCTCAGGTGAGGAAAACGAACATATATTCCTACTGCAACACTGGTTGCTGTTAGTATACACAGCGCACTGTTCTCTAGCGCATATAGTAGCTCCTTGAGTACTATAATTGTTACACGAGGAAGTGTTACTCTCGCACTGTATTGATAAACTATGACGTGAACTGTTCTAGTCGACTCTCCATTCAAGAGACAAACGGTTTCATTGAGTGTTGAAGACGTAGACTTTAGTGTTGATGTTGCTACTATTCTTAGGCTACCTCCAAAAACATCGCCACAGGTCTCCATCGTTTATCGCGTCTACGTCCTGAGTGTCGGCAGTTGTTCCGGTCGGTGGAAATGAATCGAGTGCATGCCTGTGTTTTGCGGCATCTCACTCAAAACGATGTTAATCCGCAGGTAAGGCCTTTTCACACTGTGAATAATTCTCGCTCTTTGTTGGCTTCTAGTGAGACAGCACGAGCGCTATAATTCGCGAAGCGAAGCAGTGCTTTAATATTCAAATTCGGATAGACGTCCGAGCCCTGATGAGTTTTGAAACACATTGGAGTTTTACTTGTGATAGGAGGAGCACTAATGAGAAATATATTCCACAAATTGATCCACGTGAAAGTCGGTTGTTTTCGTGCTGGAGGTTCGAAAAATTACCAGTGAAAGTTACGGAGCGAGCGGAGAATACATGTACCACAACAATAGGCCCTTCCGCTTTGTGCATGCGTGCAGAATAACTCTCTGCCTCAACTACTAAGCTTGAGCGACCATCAGATAGCCATCAGATCAAACGGCTCCTCTATATGCTGAGGTTCGTGCAAAAATCGAAAAATTCGATTTTCCTCGAAGAGATATGCACGAAAACTTTCGATATGACGGCAAAATCTCCAGCCCGGGAATCGAACTGGGGACCTAGGTGAAATTCATTGATTGAGTCAACAAACGTGGACCAAGCGAGCTTTGCCTCTTTGTTACGAAGTAATTACGAAATACTACATAATTCGTACAACATTCATATTGACAACTAGTTCATCGAGGGCAACTACAGCAGTTAGATCGGCTCATTTCGTTCCCTTTTCCTTCAGTACATTGCTAACGTTCTAACGGCATGTGCTGATGCAGACTTCACCAGTAAGTCCCTGTATCGGTACACTACTGCAGTTTTGAAGGAAGACCGCTTGGAGACGCCATTCAATGGCCAGGAGCTGTCGAGCATCTTAGCTGCTATATGCCAGCCTGGAGGGAGAAGTCGTGGCCTCGTTGAGAGGAAGGAATTATTGAGAGTGATGATTGAGTATATGGTAAGTTCGTGTGAATGGATAAGTTCCATCCTGTTTGTGTTGTGCAAGCTGATGCACTAGAGTTTCACCCTAGTGATATGAAAAAGACTAGTGAAAAATATATTTCACGACTACTGCGTACCGCGAATATCGCGTTTTTCACAGAGAATTGCAGCACTTCACGTAAAACGGGTTCAGGCTGATGCACTGGACTTTTACGTGAAGTGGCGTTATACTCTATGTGAAAAACGAATACTCGGCGAATTACGCCGGACAGATCACCCCGTTTCACGTAGAACACATCACGTGTTTTTCGTGGTATTCACTGTTTATAAACGTTTTCCGCGATGTGAAGTGTGGAAAATTTGGTGAACCTCCACTAATGACAATTATCCGCTCATACTTTGTGCTATAGCTCTACTGCAGACACGGGGAGCGTCAATTTCCCGAGTCCTTCCCAGTCTGCACCAGGGGTATCGAAATTCGCTAAGTATTAATATTTGTGTCGTAGTAAATTGTGATAGTCGGAGATCGACTATCTGGATCACTCGATGTGGAGACGAGTAATAATTCGTACACTCGCAAGAAAGCGAAATTTTGGTATAGTTGTTAGACCCGTAGTAGACAACGCAAGCTCACAGAGGACCGAGTTGACGGAGTGTAATTAATCCAACCGAATCAAGCATTGAGGTCGACGCTTTCGGATATTCATGCGGATATCTTGGCGAGCGATGATGGCACAAATCTATTAAATGCGAGCAATACATCGATCGTCATATACAACAAGTTCTCGAAATCATTCGTGATGTCGACAACTTTTGTGTTCTTGAAAAGTTTCCTTGCGATAACGCAAATGTAACACAATAGTTTTCTCGAAAACTGTTGTGGCACGAGGGCGTTACTAGCAGAGTCTCTAGACACTCCGGAAAGTTCCCTAGTGTACGTATCGCACAGTATGAGCTTTGTACTGTGTCTTGGGCACACAGTAAGGAAGTAATTCATGAATTCATGTGGATATCAGCATCGATTAGCTGTGATGTTATAGTGTATACATATGTATCAGTTGAAACAGAACGAGTGAGTTCTCGTCAGGCCCTCCACCTTCCGACCTTAGCTGCACCAGAGCTCGCAAAGTTGATGTATAGCATCGGGGAGGCACACGAAGAAGGGCTCCTCTCGGAAGAGATACGACTGAAAGCTGAAAGTTTTATACAATCTGAAATTTTCCCACAAATGGTGAGTTTGAAAAAAAGGGAAAACTCGACGAGAATGCGTCTGTTCATCAGAGGGAAATCCCACACGAGTTGTTCTCGCCTCGGGACGTGGCCCAACTGCTATGGGGGTGCACTCTCCTTCCTAGGAGCAACGCGGCATCACTAAATGCAGTATTATACTTCCGAGAGCACATAGTCTCGCTGGCCTCCTGTGGTGGGTTCAGTGTGAAAGCACTGTGTCGGCTCACTACTGCTCTCTCGGAAACGACCATGAGTTACAGTGAGGATTTGGAAAAGGAGTGGTATGTTGTTGCTCCTCCACGACTGGGACGGTGGACCCCAGAGGAAGTCGCGCGGTTGGCCGCGGCTATCGGGAGCTCCTCATCTTGCGCTGCTAAGGAGCTCCCTGTGCTGGAGCGATTAGTGGAGAAAATAGTTCCCTTTGGCCCTAGTGCTAGCCCGGCTCTCGTTGACGCATTCATGGCTTCTTGTTGGGTTCTGCGTACGCATGCAGTGAGGCCTAGTCGACGAACAAGTGCCGGGCTACTTTCTCTGTTCCGATCGCTGCGGGATGCCCCTCAACTCCATGCGCAAGTGATGTTACTCTGTTTCGCGTGGGGAGTCTACCCCACAGCAAAAGACTTCACGCAGTGTGCTATGAGGATCAAAGCCAACTTGCTCAACGGTCTTAATGCTGATACCGCTTATATGTCTCTCGTTGCGAAGACTCTGGCTCACCTGTGTTTCGCTGCTGGTTGGCATGCTAGTTTCTGAGAGGCGTTTCTGATGCTACTACGAGTAATGTGTTATTAATGGTTGAGAACTGCGAGTTGTTGATGATACTTCTCCCATTAGAGTGAGCAGCAGTGTGGTAAAATATGCACATGGTCAACTACATGTGTGTGACAAGATGGGAAATTAGGGAGATGCTTGTGAGGAAATGTTGTACACAAGTGTCTCCTGTAATTTTTCATTCTTGTGATACTTGTCTCCCTTGCTAGCCTAGCGTATACTTTATGACTACCGTATTGATCATAAGGTAAGAACCATTTGTTAATAGCTCTTGTTGAGTTATCTAATCCTAAAAATGCTTATTGGTTTCTACCGGAGTCCGCGTCATATAATGTAGTGAGGAAGCTCCCGAGCTCAGGCAGGATAGTCGGATCTTCATTCCATTATACATGGAGAAGTTCCCGAATCGCTCGGCTCGGCATGCCGAGGCAGTGGAACCTCAGCTTACCTTGACCCTAGTGAATGAATTCATCACTTTTATTAAGATAGAATATCCAGGAATTCATCTAACCATGGCTTGCATTTCCTAACGATCGATTCTCCCAAGGAACTCTTCTAAACCCGTTTCGATGGTATCTCCTC
>NW_003207206.1:45706-53081 GCF_000006405.1 Perkinsus marinus ATCC 50983
AAGAACCGTTGAGAGGCCGAGAAAACCTTGGGAAACCACTGAAAAGGAAACTACTGGCCCGACCGTTACCTAAAAGATTTTTCAATGGGGATAAGATGCGTTGCGTTTCGAGTACTCCAGCTGGTCCGGCAATTTCACTCCAACCAGGTTCCACATTCAAGTGCGATGATTTAGCATCATGGAGAATGATTGTTCATCATTTCACGATTTTTAGTAGACAATTTGCAACAGGTCGGAGTTATTCCGATCAAAAAGAGTTCCCTATTCTCACATTCACTAACTTAGTTCGAAGCATTGTCTGATCTCACATAGGACGTGATGAAAGTACGAACACCTATATAAAGTTTAATCGTATCGAGATAATATGCAGGCTTGCCGTAAATATGTAGCTACAGCACTGTCGTGTCGAGGTTTCATCTGGGCCCCAGATTCTGAGGCATCATCCAGGGAGTCTTTGGTTCTCTCGGTTGGATGTTCTCTAGTTAAGAGCAGGTGCGGTGTCCGCAGAACATATGGGATACTTTCTAGGGCTATGTGTGCCTACACGACACGTTCGTCAATCGAGGATCCCAGACCGACGAATGCCCAGTTGCACCGGACAGGATAGTCGTGCGGTACAGTCTGGCCAGCTAATGATATAATAATCGTGATGATCATCTCGCCGGTTCATTATGAGCCGTTCATACGTCGTAGGAATACGAATGCACCAGCGGACCTCGCCATGTCGGGAGTGTATACCATCCGATAGCAGCCAACAGTGTCTTGCGTTCCACAGTCATCCTACTACGTTCTAACAGTAACAAGCTGCCGCGGGTTACGCTAAGAAGACATGTGTACATTGCTCGGGTAGACAGTGAGTCTCGTTATGTGATAACCATTTTACCGGAGTGAATCGACGAGAGAATGGCAAAGATGAATACAAGACGCGGTATCAAAAGATCTCTCATCCGCTAGCCTTGTCATAAATTTGGAGTCAACTCGGATTTGACGTCATTAAAATCGAAAGTAGGACTGCCTCTCGGCCTCGAATTGCAAGGCTCACAGTCACACGGCCAGAAAAGACAGTACCCGTCGGGTATTACGCAAGCGCGAATGAGGAACTTCGCATCACGTAATTAGAGATAATAAAGTTCTGTGATAACTGACTTCACATAGAGATGAACACTTGCTGTAAACATGAAGTGTTTGTTGCTTCTCCCCTCTTTTGCTCCACCTCATGCTCAGGTCTGTTATTCTCCAATCTACACCGATGTGCTATTTCGGAGCTTCGGCTTTCACAATGGGCAACGATATTGCCGCAACATACGTATGCAAACGGAGGTTACTCATTATGTTCAATCTAAAAACCCAAATGTGGAGTCTGGATGAATCTGCGCAAGCCCGGCTTGCCGAGCCGAATCTTTAGCTCACGATGTGTCATACTCTGACAATAATGTAGCATATTAGAGATCATATTCCACTTTCTTATACGTCAATAATGAGATCCATATGACGATGATATTGTAAGCGGAACGAAACAGATAGATATCGTGGTTAGTCGATAACATGAACGAAGCATGTTATGAATCACGATGAACCTCGTAAGCATACCTACCGATTTCCAGCTTGGTAGAATTAGAAAATCCGATTTCGTGTCCACGATGTTTGTCTCCGTAGCTCACACGTCTCCGAGGAGTCCCAAAGATGCGTTGACGGAATCAGCGATACACTAGCGCTGATGGTTGCTCTGAAAACGTTCTCGTATCCTCTGCCGAGCCATCCAAATAGAACGGTGCATACACAGGCAATACCATGCCAGGCGGCCATGAGACCGCATGGAGACGAGGGAGTCTGTCCTTCTCGTCACCACTTTCTCCACGTTCTTCCCCACACGATGAATATTCAGAACCCGGCAGTGATTGGATGATTGGACACAATGCTATCTGTCATAGAGAACACTTATTATTTCGATACACAGTATCTGATGAGTCACACAGACCCCTGTGTCCAAGGCTCGACATCTAAGATAGTGATGCCGTCACCGACAGCCACGTATATGATGGAGCTTAGACATCTCCTTCCGCAATAGCCAATAAAGAGCACCAAAACTTCGGAGCCACCATCACGATACGACCGCTGTGATTCACCGCTCGGGGACGACTTCATCCGAATTAAGTAGCGGACGCACTCACGGGTTTCGGCTCTCATACCGACACTGACGACAGCCACGCAACCCGACTCCAGTAGAATCGTTCAATGAGAAGCACGTACGCGTCTATATTAGACTCTATAATAGCTTGCAGTGTCCGAACACTACAACAAGCTATCGATCGAGGAATTTGTGATCCTCGATTCAACGTGTATAGTAGGAGTTGATGACGAGGCCCTCATCATGAGGGCTCCTGATTTTCGCTGGCTGTCTATTCGTAGACAAGCAGTTGAGCGCCATGCATTGTGCGGCACCTTGTTCCAGTTAGGAAGATGAGCATGCGTGAAAGACGTTCATTTGAGTCCAGTGAAGTAGACTATTGGTCTTATCATTCCATTTCTCTAGTCTAGACTTATTGATATTCAAGATAGTTTGAGCTTGGTCCACCGGCTACCCTTGCGTTCCGTATATGGCCGGCAACGGATCCGATTCCTCCAATAGTGCCATTGGGGCTTTTATTGGTTCGAATCACCGAATTCAGACATGTATCTCGATCGAGCAGTAGTGTATCATGATGTTACTAACATCATTATCGGTCTGTGTTGTTTGACAGATTCACTGAGCTCTCAGACTCTACTCCCTTTCAATAATGATGACACTCCTACTGACCTTGTTGATGACCTGCCATGTTCTGGTAGCTGTGGCTCAGCCTGCCGGTAGATACGTCTACAGAGCGGAGGGCTACGAATTGACCTACGTAGTCGCCGATTCAGGAGTCGGGCTCGAGTTCCATGTCCCGGGCAAGGCAACCTTCAGGGACCCGCCGGTCTACCCCCTGAAGGGCAGCAGTGGATTTTTTACCGTCGATTTCGAGGGCACATTCGAGGGAGTCGATTTCTGGTACCAGAATATCCTCTCTCGCTTCCCGGAAGCGAAGATTGTAGCGGGCGATCTGACCGAACTGAGATTCTTCCGATTCATTGGGCATATGATAGCTACTCGATTCCAAGGCCAACATATCGTCTTCATCAGATCATCCGCTTAAGGTTCATTTGCACTATCTCAACTACACATTACTTACCAGATGGCACATGGTCCTGATGTGGCTACACATGTCATATGTCCTCTACTTTCGCGGAACCCACCGCCTTGTTCTGTATGATCAGCCATGGTCCCAGGCTGGGACTCCCAGCTCTAATATCGGAAACGGATCTCAGATGTTTACACTCCCCGATGCATTCTCGTTCGTGGTTACGCTCCTATTCTCCCTGGCTGACGACTCTGACTCCTTTTTTCTATCTCATCTACTCGCTTATTGAGAGGACATATAACCTCTCAGCGAGAACGACTGATATATTGGTTCGGTGGCTCAGTCTACGACCAGCCTACCCAGGTGGGTGAACAACGTTTTTCGTATCTCTTCAAACCCATTTGGATGTGCATCTCGCTTCGGTAAGGAGTACTTAGAACGGCGACATCACCTCTCGGAGTCAGTAGTCATTACGACGTTACGTTGTACTACAGTATCTTATTAGTGATGGGTTTGATCCGTCCGCATTCTCTCTGTAAAATACTGAGAGCAGCTGACGGAGCTGTGATGTGAATGTTATACTCATATGATACAGTACTCCGTAACTTGGTGCGTATTCGCGTTCGGGAGTAGAATTGGATTGACGGAAGTACATATCCTCGAGAGCAGACTTCGCGACTCTCTGCTTCACCGTTTCACAGATCAAGGTTCACAAAACATTCTGCTGGACATAATCGGGTGAGTGCTGAGTCAGCACTGCTGATGAGTAATACGATCCTTATGCTATAGGGAGTGACTACTAAGTCCACTGATATATTGGAGATGCAACAGTTAAATCGAATCTCAACTCAATCCAAAATTGTTGCTCTAGCGCTCCGTCAACACCAGTTCCGTCTTGGCCATTATGACGGTGCTGTTACAGCACTGCTGTAGTGCACCACCGAGGCACTGGACAAGTACTACTGATGCCGGCTCGCACCGAAGGGGTCCTCTATGACGGCCATTGGCCGCTATTTGATGCCTAATCCGACGGGAGCCCATCACGGGGCGGATACACTTGCGGCGCAAGAGAGTACACTCGGTGACCACGCGTGCAAAACGTAGTCATTTCACGCGCTAATGCATGCTCGAAAGCACGCAATAATGGTACACTTACAAGAGATTACATTCCAGAGATGTATATATTATCACCGGTAATCAAACCTCCAATGCTCTGCATGTCAGTTCAAAACCGTAATTTACTCACCAGAAATATCGATCTATCTAAATCTCACCACATGCCGTTCCGGGTTAACCAATTCACGGTCATAGCTCAGCGTTGGAGACTCTCCAGTGGAGAGATAGCCTCAAGTCAAAGGCATGCCTCCATCAGGACATCTTCATCCAGAGGGTCCTTGGTTCTCTCGAACGGTTGGATGTTCTCTAGTTAAGAGCAGGGGCGGTGTCCGCATACATAGAACATATGGGATACTTTCTAGGGCTGTGTGTGCCTACACGACACGTTCGTCAATCGAGGATCCCAGACCGACGAATGCCCAGTTGCACCGGAGAGGATAGTCGTGCGGCACAGTCTGGCCAGCTAGTGATATAATAATCGTGATGATCATATCGCCGGTTCATTATGAGCCGTTCACACGTCGTAGGAATACCAATGCACCAGCGGACCTCGCCATGTCGGGAGTGTATACCATCCGATAGCAGCCAACAGTGTCTTGCGTTCCACAGTCATCCTAGTACGTTCTAACAGTAACAAGCTGCCGCGGGTTACGCTAAGAAGACATGTGTACATTGCTCGGGTAGACAGTGAGTCTCGTTATGTGATAACCATTTTACCGGAGTGAATCGACGAGAGAATGGCAAAGATGGATACAAGACGCGGTATCAAGAAATCTCTCATCCGCTAGCATTGTCATGAATGTGGAACCAACCTGGATTTGACGTCATTAAAATCGAAAGCAGGACTGCCTCTCGGCCTCGAATTGCAAGGCTCACAGTCACACGGCTAGAAAAGACAGTACCCGTCGGGTATTACGCAAGCGCGAATGAGGAACTTCGCATCACGTAATTAGAGATAATCAAGTTCTGTGATAACTGACTTCACATAGAGATGAACACTTGCTGTAAACATGAAGTGTTTGTTGCTTCTCCCCTCTTTTGCTCCACCTCATGCTCAGGTCTGTTATTCTCCAATCTACACCGATGTGCTATTTCGGAGCTTCGGCTTCTACAATGGGCAACGATATTGCCGCAACATACGTATGCAAACGGAGGTTACTCATTATTGTAATATAGACCTGCTCGATGAGTACGGCAATCCAGTCCAATGTCATACATCATTTATATAAAATTGATAGAATCTTAGAAAATAGATAAAATTTTCCTGGATTTTGGAAAAATAGGAAATAAAAAGGGAAAGATGCCATAGAATGCCGAAAATGACAAAAAGTTTAGTTCATAATGTTCATAGAAGTAATATGCCAAACACTGGTTGGCGAACAGGTTCTCGATGTTGAATAACCTAAGCATGATTTGAGAAGAAGAATCTGGTGAAGGTGAACGGATGCAGCTCCCGCGAGCGAACGACCGGGGGCGAAAGCTGCAATATTATCTTCAATCTAAACCCCCAACTGTGGATTCTGAGTGAATCTGCGCAAGCCCGGCTTGCCGAGCCGAATCTTTAGCTCACGATGTGTCATACTCTGACAATAATGTAGCATATTAGAGATCATATTCCACTTTCTTATACGTCAATAACGAGATCCATATGACGATGATATTGTAAGCCGAACAAAAAACAAATAGATATCGTGGTTAGTCGATAACATGAACGAAGCATGTTATGAATCACGATGAACCTCGTAAGCATACCTACCGATTCTAGGTAGAATTAGAAAATCCGATTTCGTGTCCAGGATATTCGTCTCCGTAACTGACACGTCTCCGAGGAGTCCTAAAGAGGCGTAGACGGAATCAGCGATATACTAGCGCTGATGGTTGCTCTGGTGAATTTCTCGTATCTTCTGCCGAGCAATCCCATTGGGATTATCCCAATAGAATGGTGCATACACAGGCAATACCATGCCAGGTGACCATGAGACCGCATGGAGACGAGGGAGTCTGTCCCTCTCGTCACCACTTTCTGCACTTTCTTCCCCACACGATGAATATGCAGAACCCGGCAGTGATTGGATGATTGGACACAATGCTATCTGTCATAGAGAACACTTATTATTTCGATACACAGTATCTGATGAGTCACACAGGCCCCTTTGGCCAAGGCTCGACAAATAAGATAGTGATGCCGTCACCGACAGCCACGTATATGATGGAGCTTAGACATTTCCTCCCACAATAGCCGGAAGTACATCAAAACTTCGGAGCCACCATCAGGATACGGCTGCCGTGATTCACCGTTCTGAGAGGACTTCATCCGAACTTAGTAGCCGACGCACTCACGGGTTTCGACTCTCACACCGACACTGACGACAGCCACGCAACCCGACTCCAGTGGAATCGTTCAATGAGAAGCACGTACGCGTCTATATTAGACTCTATAATAGCTTGCAGTGTCCGAACACTACAACAAGCTATCGATCGAGGAATTTGTGATCCTCGATTCAACGTGTGTAGTAGGAGTTGATGACGAGGCCCTCATCATGAGGGCTCCTGATTTTCCCTGGCTGTCTATTCGTAGACAAGCAGTTGAGCGCCATGCATTGTGCGGCACCTTGTTCCAGTTAGGAAGGTGAGCATGCGTGAAAGACGTTCATTTGAGTCCAGTGAAGTAGACTATTGGTCTTATCATTCCTTTTCTCTAGTCTAGACTTATTGATATTCAAGATAGTTTGAGCTTGGTCCACCGGCTACCCTTGCGTTCCGTATATGGCCGGCAACGGATCCGATTCCTCCAATAGTGCCATTGGGGCTTTTATTGGTTCGAATCACCGAATTCAGACATATATCTCGATCGAGCAGTAGTGTATCATGATGTTACTAACATCATTATCGGTTTGGGTTGTTTGACAGATTCACTGAGTTCTCAGACTCTACTCCCTTTCAATAATGATGACACTCCTACTGACCTTGTTGATGGCCTGCCATGTTCTGGTATCTGTGGCTCAGCCTGCCGGTAGATACGTCTACAGAGCGGAGGGCTACGAATTGACCTACGTAGTCGCCGATTCAAGAGTCGGGCTCGAGTTCCATGTCCCGGGCCA
>NW_003207206.1:53181-56682 GCF_000006405.1 Perkinsus marinus ATCC 50983
CACTCGGTGACCACGCGTGCAAAACGTAGTCATTTCACGCGCTAATGCATGCTCGAAAGCACGCAATAATGGTACACTTACAAAAGATTACATTCCAGAGATGTATATATTACCACCAGTAATCGAACCTCCAATCCTCTGCATGTCAGTTCAAAACCGTAATTTACTCACCAGAAATATCGATCTATCTAAATCTCACCACATGCTGTTCCGGGTTAACCAATTCACGGTCATAGCTCAGCGTCGGAGACTCTCCAATGGAGAGATAGCCTCAAGTCAAAGTCAAATATACATTTGATAGAATTCATAGAAAATATATAAAATTTTCCTGGATTTTGGAAAAATAGAAAAGAAAAAGGGAAAGATACCATAGAATGCCGAAAATGACAAAAAGTTTAGTACGTCGATAACGAGATCCATATGAAGCTGATATTGTGCGCCGAACGAAGCAAATAGATATCGTGGTTAGTCGATAACATGAACGAAGCATGTAATGAATCACGATGAACCTCGTAAGCATACCTACCGATTCTAGGTAGAATTAGAAAATCCGATTTCGTGTCCAGGATATTCGTCTCCGTAACTTACACGTCTCCGAGGAGTCCTAAAGAGGCGTAGACGGAATCAGCGATACACTAGCGCTGATGGTTGCTCTGGTGACTTTCTCGTATCCTCTGCCGAGCAATCCCATTGGAATTATCTCAATAGAACGGTGCATACACAGGCAATACCATGCCAGGTGGCCATGAGACCGCATGGAGACGAGGGAGTCTGTCCCTCTCGTCGTTCCTTTCTCACACAATGAATATTCAGTACCCGACAGTGATTGGACACAGTGCTATCTGTCAGAGAGAACACTTGGTATTTCGATACACAGTATCTGACGAGTCACACAGACCCCTGTGTTCAAGGCTCGATATCAAAGATAGTGATGCCGTCATCGACAACCACGTATATGGTGGAGCTTAGACATTTCCTCCCACAATAGCCGGAAGTACACCAGAACTTCGGAGCCACGATCAGGATACGGCTGCCGTGATTCACCGCTCTGGGAGGACTTCATCCGAACTTAGTAGCGGATGCACTCACGGGTTTCGACTCTCACACCGACACTGACGACAGCCACCCAACCCGACTCCAGTGGAATCGTTCAATGAGAAGCACGTACGCGTCTATAATAGCTTGTAGTGGGATCTTGCGCAGTCATTTGTACTTGCGTGTTATATTTATTCATAGCTGATCGACGCGACTGGTCGTAGTTGGTGGCTGCTCCAGCTGTTAGCGCTCCTCATTGTCACTCCGACCTCACTCCTTCGTCAAACGGATTGAAGCGAACCACTGTGGTTCGCTTCAAACCACTTATACAAGAGTCCTTCTTGGTGGTGATACCTCATCTGAGCACTAGAATCACCACTTAGTTCATATCTGAGATATGATATCTCTCTCGAACCCTACAACAAGCTATCGATCAAGGAGTAACTCCTTGATCACAAACTGTTTGTGATCCTCGATTCAACGTGCCATTGTGGCTTAAATTAGTTCTAATCATCGCATTCGGACATGTAGCTCGATCGAGCAGTAGTGTAACATGATGTTACTAACATCATTATCGTTGCTCCCCACAACGTCTCCCCGATATCGGTCTCTGTTGTTTGGCAGTTTCACTGAGTTCCCAGACTCTACTCCCTTTCAATAATGATGACACTCCTACTGACCTGGTTGATGGCCTGCCATGTTCTGGTAGCTGTAGCTCAGCTTGATGGTAGATACGTTCACGAAGCGCAGGGCTACCAATTGACCTACGTAGTCGCCGATTCAGGAGTCGGGCTCGAGTTCCATGTCCCGGGCCAGGCACCCTTCAGGGACCCGCCGGTCTACCCCCTAAAGGGAAACAATGGATATACTGTCGATTTCAAGGTCACATTCAAGGAAGTCGATTACTGGTACCAGAATATCCTCTCTCGCTTCCCGGAAGCGAAGATTGAAGAGGGCGATCTGACCCAACTGATATTTGTCCCAGGAACTCAACCCATAATAGCTGCTCCATTCCAAGGCAAATTTATCGCCTTCGTCAGATCATCCGCTTAAGGTTCATTCGCACTATCTCAACTACACATTACTTACCAGATGGCACATGGTCCTGATGTGGCTACACATGTCATATGTCCTCTACTTTCGCGGAACTCACCGCCTTGTTCTGTATGATCAGCCTTGGTCCCAGCTCTAATACCGGAAACGGATCTCAGATGTTTACACTCCCCGATGCATTCTCGTTCGTGGTTACGCTCTTATTCTCCCTTCGACTCGGCTGGCGACTCTGACTTCTTTTTTCTATCTCATCTACTCGCTTACTGAGAGGACATATAACCTCTCAGCGAGCACGACTGATATATTGGTTCGATGGCTCAGTCTACGACCAGCCTACCCAGGTGGGTGAACAACGTTTTTCGTATCTCTTCAAACCCATTTGGTTGTGCATCTCGCTTCGGTGAAGTGTACTTAGAATGGCGACATCACCTCTCGGAGTCAGTAGTCATTACGACGTTACGTTGTACTACAGTATCTTATCAGTGATGGTTTCGATCCGTCCGCATTCTCTCTGTAAAATACTGAGAGCAGCTGACGGAGCTGTGATGTGAATGCCCTGTCCGCTGCTCATGCAACACAGACTTCACTCGTGGTACCTCTCCCTGATTATTTTCATATGATACAGTACTCCGTAACTTGGTGCGCATTCGCGTTCGGGAGTAGAATTGGATTGACGGCAATACATATCCTCGAGAGCAGACATCACGCCTCTCTGATTCACGGGAAATCGGAGATCATGTTCGACTCCCGGTTCACAAGACATTCTACTCGGCGTAATCGGGTGAGTGCTGAGTCAGCACTGCTGATGAGTAATACGATCCTTATGCTATAGGGAGTGACTACTAAGTCCACTGATATATTGGAGATGCAACAATTGAATCGAATCTCAACTCAAAATTCAAAATTGTTGCTCTAGCGCTCCGTCAACACCAGTTCCGTCTTGAGGCGCTGTTGCGTCGCCTTGATCCTGACTGCCACCATACTGATATACATCAAAGACTATGGTAGCCGCATGGCCATTATGAGGGCGCACCACCGAGGCCGGCCATTGGCCGCTATTTGATGGCGAATTCGACGGGAGCCGGCGTCACGAGGCGCTCGATCCTGAGTTTCTCTACAAGTCCGTGCAACTGAGACTGAGCTTAGGGAAAAGATCAGTCCCTCTTACCTGTTCCTTCGACACCAGCGGCAGATGAGCTTTGGATTTACGTAGCCGAATCGGACACGGTAGTAAGCCGCGGCAAAGGCATACGTCTGCTGTTCAGTTTAGCGAACTCGAGCACCAAGATCGGCTTTGAGAGCAGATCAATCAGACTCAATAGAGCCTGGACGAATTCAGAAGAATGCACACTCCTCAAAACGATGTCATTTGAGTGTTGAGAGCACCGAGGCTCCCGCGTTATGACGGCATTT
>NW_003207206.1:56782-71193 GCF_000006405.1 Perkinsus marinus ATCC 50983
CGTTATGACGGCATTTCGTAAAGGTTTCCATCCACTGCTGAATTGACCGCGCGCCACTAAATTCAAAACTCATTCTTGGAAACAAATGCATGCATATGTGTGTTGAATCTATCTAAGATCGATAATGAAAGATTCCAAAACAAGCTCCTTTGGCCTAGGTCGGCCCCACTGTTTTCTCAAAACATCAATGAATTTACCACTACGCCTCATACAAACTACTGGACCAAACGAATTCTCTTCCGATACCTCCGCTCCTCCGTCTTCCCCCAAGCCCTCAAGAATCCTATCGGAAGAATCCTTCATAGTGCGCAAAGATATCTTTCCTTCACTGACCTCTTCGTCAAACCTACGGACAATAATGTCTCCTTCCCAAACGCAACTTCCCCCTCCCCCTCCAACACTAAAATGAATTCTCCTCGGCCCCTCATCGCCACCATCAGACGATATAGCCAGATCAGCGTACTCGGGATAAGGGCATCCTTGAAGCTCCTTTGTCCATATCAATCTGCTCTCAACGGCATATCCATTGAAGCGGACCCAATGCACCATCAATGTAGCAGCAGATCCCTGATGACCAATCTTCCCTATGGAGGCTATAATGAGGCCATCACCAACACATTCCATCGCGAAACCCACGGCACTACCAGCACTGCGGGGGGAGAGATCAAGTTCGCCGTAACTCGTAGTACGACGACTAAGTAGATTGACCGAATACAGGACCAAGTCGAGTTGTGAAAACACAAATAGGCTGTCAGTGGTTGGGTTGTAGGCGAACGAGTATTTACCAGAGCGTATAGCGTTGCTTATACAGAATCGCATAGGAAGTGACGAAGGTGTGGTATGAACGAATACGCATGAGCCGTCCTTATTCACCACGTAGCTCGCCATATAAACATCTTCTCCCCGTTTAAACAAGTACCATCCGTCGGACTCCTCCTGAATTGTCATTGTCGAGTCCTTCTTAACCTTCTCGAGTACAACCGACCGCTTGCCGATATATTCCAAAACTACTCCCAGAATGCCCACCGACAAGTCCAGTAGTGAATTCTCTTGCCAGAGTCTGCTCGCAATAGCCAACTCTAGCGGAAACACGCTTAGTTCACTATTACTACTGCGCCGTGACAGGAACATTCAGAAGACAAAGCAACTGACGCGTGAAAACACATAAACTACACGAGCAACTAACCAATAACGATAGGAACAATTTTCTTCATCACAGGCTCGACTCGATGAATGAACGACGAGTGTACTCACAGGTTCGACCAACGGGTGCCTCAGCAACAACCAGGAGCTCATCAGCTATCTCTTGAAAGATGACCTCTTCTCACCAGGAAAGCGAACGTATGTAACGTGTGCACAGAACCAACGAGAACGAACCAGTCTCAGAACCACCATAAGATTTCTAGTTGACTTCAACTCGACTCGCCAAATCGTCCCGGAGTGAGGATACTCCAACGTATGAACTTCGCAGGGAACTACACAGTGAACACAAACGCATCTTCAAAACATGAGCAACGCCCCACAGTTATCTCATTTTTAAATATCCCACTCCTGGTCACGTGGGTCTGGTAGGGCGGTTCGGTACGAACCGACCCTAGAAGTATCGATGAGGGAGAGACATTCAGAAACCAGAGTCTGAGCGACACTCAGTGAGTGTGCCAACAACAGTGCGTGTCTGCACTCTCTCCGGTACTTGCTCCCGGGTGGTGGGATTGGGATAAAACACAGAAGTTCCTTCAGCCCGTGACCACGCTATGACATACGGAACGCGGGGAAGATCCGCTCACCCTCTCTGCAGTGCGAATTGGGGGCGGAGCGACGCGACCATTCGCATTGGTGTTTAACCTAGGTTAACAAGTTAACCTCTAGTAACTTGAATAGACTTCCCAGAGAGTAGCTTCATCCTAGAAATTGGGAGCACCTCACAAACGACTACCCGTGACGAATACTCATCTCCCTCGCCAACACAACATATTGAGAAGTTAAGTCTACCACAATTCGAAGACCAGAAGCAACGATGAACTCAACAGTGACCACCCTTTCCCATCTCGACACCGTCCGACAGGGTGGAGGTCTACTAGCAAACTAGATAGGACATACCCCACAAGTCAACACAACTCCAGACAAATCGCGTTCATCTTGCGAGACGAAGTGTTTTGGTAGTAGTAGGAGACACTGCCAAGAGAAGCAGTGTGTACAATTATGCACGACATACGCTGTATGCCGAACAGAGACGAAAATGAAACCCTCATCACAGGCTGGACCAGAACGGCTAAAACAAACATCAACTCAAATGACGAACAGAAGCTGAGCGATGATGTTAGCCGCGATGAAAAGTGAAGGGGAACGAAAACCATGAGGGTAGGACTGGCCAGCTAGACGTTACGAATGACCTCAACGACGCCGGAGAGCGACAGAACTTTGGACAAGTCGTGGTCGTCGAGAACAGTTACACTCAAACAAACGTGACAAGGCCCAACCTCGTCGCCTAGATTGATAACATAGGCTCGTTTATTGAGCCGGGAGAGGATAATATCAACATCGCTCCGCTCATAGACCTCAGCATACACCATTGAGTGAGAAAAGTCTTTGCTTCTTCGTACCGTCACCGACCTCAGGTTCACACCAAGAGACTTCAAGGTCTCGCCAAACGCTCTCGCTCCGACCCGCGCAGGCAGGGGGCCGAGCTTGACCAAGATCGGCGGGGCGCGATCAGCGGCAGTAGTAGTGGATGGAGCGGTCACTGCTGGTCGGCGGAGTATCGCCTCAAGGACCTCGGTCAAGTCCGAGCGATCCACTTCTGAGTCTCGTAGGTATCGCGGTGGGTCCAGACGAGCAAGTAGTGAGCGTGATATAGGAGATGCTGCAACCATAGGAATAATGAACTAACCTGTGAAAAATCGGGAAATCTCACCCAACGTGGACATGTATTACGCGGATGATGGAGATGGAGAACGCAAAAATCTGCATTGAAAAAACGCAAGAGCGCAAGATCAGCACTGGCCACAGATTTTTTGCAGCGACATAATTCACGCCGTAAATGGGCAACTTGAACTTGAAGTCGGCTTTGCATATGGAAGGAACCGAAGTGACATATCAAAAGGGCGATCCACTGTAAGCAGCGGCCATCACTGAGCATCGGGAGTATGCTGGGTTGTCTCTCAGAGTACTCAAAGAGTTTGCCCTCCACCAACACGGTCACGGTAAGACACGTACCGCTCAGTCGCGCTACAATAGAGCGTATGTTTTCAATAATTATCATACCGCACTCAGGCTCGCAAGCCACCATTGTGAATGAGAAAGGTCAACTCCAGTGGAAACACCCACATGCTCACAGACGTAGCGAAGAGGTATAACCGTACGCTTCTCACTCAATCACTAGGCCTGATAACCAACAGAATGCTTTACGTAGGCCCAATGGATATTGGATCATCCCGAGCCAAAGGAGCTTCCGTTGAAATACGAGCTCTTCAACGACGCGCCTCAGCAATATAGAGTCATCAAGTGGCCGCTTGACCGTAGGTAGCTCATGACAGTACACATTTTAAAGGCCCTGTGCTACAAGTTGTAGCCTACAACTGCGTGGATAACAACAAGTCATGACGTTGACTGCGTCATATTCTCATTGCTATCGCTGCGATCATGAGCCTCCCATCGGACTGAGTCTCGCGACGAACGGATTGGGCCACTAGCGTTGTGGCCCTGGGAGGAATTAATTGCGATATATTTTCAGCGACGGAAAGGCGTTATCTCAGAACTCCTTAAGATAGCACACAACCGTATTCCCAAGAATATAATGAATGGATCACTCGCTGTGACTTTTGCACGCAAGATTGAGTTATGAAATCTTGCACCTGTTCAGCTCTGGATCCGCACAATTGCAGTCCTCACAATAGAGTGAGCTTCAAAGCATCGTCGATTGGCAATGTGGAGCTGATGATATCTCACATGTTCATCGATCCCAATGTGCAACCCACTAGATTCTTCTGGCAGTTTCCGCGACGAGTTCGAGTGGTGAGACGTGTAAAGTGCAGTTGTCAACTTCCTTCGAGTTGAAACCGAGTTCGCGGAACACGATTCCACTCTCATCGTTCAGCAACAGTCGATCACTGCCAGAAAACTGCATATAACTACAGAGTGCAAGACCCCTAAACTTAGCGTTGATCAAGTTAGATAGGGTTGGTTATTTCCCTCTCAGGCGAACGGACTACCTGTCGTTAACTCAGGTAAAGTTACTGCTCGGGTTCCCTTCCGAGTGCTCTCATAAGCAATGTCCATTAGGCATGATACGGTAAACTTGTAACGACCTGCTCAGGCGTCTTTTGCTTGTGAATGTATGTGATAGGGCCTCGTTAGTACTCGTGCACGCGGGTGACCAGTATGCGCTTGCGTGCGGTCTGTAACGCTGCGTGAAAGAGCGAAATATTCACCAGGCATGTGACCGATTCTCCTACTGCCCTGTCTCCAAGACAGGTCAGTCAAAGGAACTCGTTGCACGATACAGCTTCCACCACTGGGGTTGAGTTATTCCGATCGATAGGCGCGCTGCAGAGGGGGAGTGGCACTGTGAGATCAATGTGGTGCTCTACTCACAGTCCTGTACACTGCGTTCTGAACGTAGTTTCAAATACGAAGTCAGGTTTGAAAATAAGTATTTTATGCAGCTTTAGCCTTAGCCCTTCAACCCTCGATTTCATATCACAGTAATGCTTCACCTCCTCGTCACCCTCTGTGTGATAATCTGCGGTCATGGTGAAAACAACATACTCGTATCTTCAAGTGCAGCTTTCGAGTGGGTCGGGCCGTGTAACGATGTTCGATCGAACTGAGTATATCTCTCTCACGGGATTTGTAAAACTGCTCAGTTGTTTTCAGATCACGCACCGCTGCAGAGGCGCCATATGCTCTCCCGACAGGAGGTTAGTCAAATCACCCTCAAATCGGCAAGTCTCGCTCAGTCGCTCGCTTTTTTCTAGGGTTTTACATGAAGCCAACTGGTGTGTGTAAATACACGGATGGTGAGATCACCAATTGTTCTTGTCGTCTTTCGATGCCAGCTTTGTTGGTCCGGGTGAGTGTACTGTTGTGATTCGCGACATCTGTACTCAGTGGTTTCAGGACCAACAAGTTCTGGGTTCGGTCTGTGCACCTAGGCCTTATCTGGATAAGTTCTGTCAAAGCGGCCCTGCAGGCTTTCACACCAAGGCAATTGATGGATTATGTTTCGTCGATTGCAAGAAGGTGGGGACTCTGTCGTAACTTATAGTTTCTTCATTCGGTCACACTAGAAGAATTTGACACTATTACTGTACCTCGACGCCACGGCGACCTCCATTGCATGATGAAACTTCCGCCTCGTGATGAGGCCGATCGAGCTGGATTGAGGGTTTTGTATAACCCCTGAGGGACTTCCCTCAATCCTCGCTGTTGGGCTCGCTAACCGTGCAGAATTGGATGCGTCGCCAGTGATTCCTGGTTACTGAGGCGCATGTACCAGTCATTGGTACTTGCGCCTGAAACCGTCTAAAAACCTGGAACAAGTTCACTTGTTGGCTCTCCTTCAGGATAACAAATGCCCGTCGATGGGATTTTGCGAGTCTTCTGAGCACGTTCCAGGAGCCTGCTTCTACCCTCAATAGTTCGTGTAGAAGCAGCAGCTCTGAGGCTTATTTTTTCGCAACTCTTCGACATATGAGGTTTTTTATTTTTGTGTCAACGAGGTCCTGTCGTGTCGAGTCTTTATCTCAAGTCCTACTCCATTTGTCTCGCTGCAGCAACAAGTCGTATACTCTTCTGGTAATATGTCCGTCAATCATGATGCGAGAGTCTTTCTGATTTTCCATTCATGTTGAGAGGTTTGCGTGTCAGAAGTTAAGACAGTCTCAAGTGAGCGCTGGCGAACGACGTCAACTTGACGCCGTCAAGGTACCTGTTAGTCGAAGTGTGGCGGTAAGCTCTAGTCCCCGAGATAATACCCACGAAACCGCGAAGGGATAATGGATTATATAACATCACGAGGAAACACGCCGCGTTTAAATTTACCCCAGGAACCGCGGAATATTTACGGGATTGTACCCACTGCATAAACCAGGCGTCAACTATTATAATTTCTTGGGTTATCGCCCAAACATTGATCAAAATCGATCAATCGTATGTGGCGACATGTATGTGATTTATTATATGAAATCGTAGGGATAACAACCTGCTAATAATAGAACTAAATACACGACAAGTGAGTTGAGATAGGCTTGTACGAGGGCGGAATACGTCACTTTGTAACTATGGTTACGAAGTACGAATGGGCTGCTACTAGCTCTAGCTTGCCGCACTTTAGCATGCAGGAACAATTGTGTTCGGACCGAAATTTGGGGGACAAGCGTGGCACGATGTCAAGCCACTGGCACAACAAAGTCAAATCTTGTCATTCTTGCATTTCCCCAACACAACGCTTACTGGTTGTCTGTGACTGCCCAAGGTTGAATCGTCGGTCATTTTCATTTACGAAAAGCTACTTTCGGTACATGTCTGTCGTCCAAGCCACTACTGCTGCCTCAAAGGTCGCTAATCGCTTCATCCCTCTCCTTGATAGAGTCCTTGTGCAGAAACTTCGGTGAGAATTTTCGACTGGTGTCAGTGATTGCAATATCATCGTAGCGTAAGGAGCGTTATGATCTCCTGAATCCTTCGAATTCGGGCCCTCATTTTCACCGACATCGTCATAGCTGGAAATATTAGCCTGGAATAACTCTCTGATTTTCGAGCTAGACTCAATTCACCTGGTGGGTGTTTTAGTATCATATTCCTAGCAGGTGTGCCGAGTTGTCAGCAACATAATCGTCTAGCTTCCTTGGGTATCATAAGACAGTCTTATTGGTATTGTGTCGTTTCTTTAGTGTCGAGTCGAAGACGGCGACTGGAGTGTTCTTGCCTGAAGCTGCTAAGCCCACGATCAACCAGGCTGTTGTGATGGCTGTGGGAAGCGGTAGAGTACTCAATGATGGCACCAAGGTGGGGGTGGATGGTCTCAGTCTCTGACTTTCCGTATTGTGACTTGCAGATTCCAATCTCGGTCCAGCCTGGCGATAAGGTTATCATTCCCGAGTTCGGCGGTATGAATTTGAAATTGGACGGTGAAGACTTCCAGGTTTTCCGTGATGACGATATTGTGGGTAAAATCGTCTCCCCAACAGCAGCTGCCGAGACCGAAGGGAGCTCGTGAGATTGCTCAAGTTTCCGTTGTTGAGATTACCTCAATGAGATAGACACTTGAATGCCCCCCGTTTCTTTTTTTTTAATTTCATTGAGCTCGTCAATCTCATATGGCCCATATGAAAAACAACTTCCCATATGATATGGGAAGTTGTTTTTCGCTCGGGTATGTTAGATGGGTGGTGCTGTGTTGTTTTCGAGGGTATGTCCATGCTAATTCAAATATTTTGATGCTTTTTGTAGATAATCTCAGGTATCCGGGTATCACGTCCGTTTAAGGGTGAGCGTTACGTCCGTTGATAGTGTCTATCGCATACTCCTTTGTTTCGGTGAGGCTCCTTGGGTTCTATCTAGAGCGTTTGCTGAATACCGATGATCGTTTGGTGACATTGAAATGATGCGGTATCGTCTTTGTTCAGCCTGGTGGAGCACGTGTTTTTCTTTTCCGCTCATAAGCTTGCATGGATTCATGAGATTGCCCTCTGGAAGTTCCAGGATGGTGGTCGTTGTAATATTGCTAGCCTGCTTTGGTCTCCATCTCATTTCACCCGAATGGCTCAGCGAGATTGTAGAAGCTCGGCGTGGCAATGGACAGGATGGACTCGAGTTTATTCGAAATTGTGGTATGGCCCTTTTGCTCGGCAGCGATCGCCGATAGTACAGTTCAAAGTGGCGGTGGGATAAACTTGAATGTTTATTTGCCGCATAGCTGAGCATAAGCTGAACAGTGAAAAAATTCATGCTCTTGATATAGAGCATTCGCGGCTGAGTTTTCTCATTATGGATTTGTAGTTTACAAAGTTTGTAGTAATATCTCTTGCTTTTTTAGTCGTATGGACTCGCGTCATATCGAGTTGATGACGGCGCTCAAGATGAATTCCCTGCGACAGGTGATGTATCTGAGTTCAGGTAATAAAATGCTTGATAGTCTGTCACTGAATGCTCAGGACTAGGCACTCAGTAGCATGTGCATGCATACAATCAAACGAGGTGAATCCAAAATTACCGCGTTGGACTCCCTACATCATCCCGCACCATTCTATGGTGTTGGGCGTCGGTAACTGGACTCACACGAGATACGCCCGCATTGCATGGACTGCAGCAATGCAATGCAAAAGCACAGGCAAGCACGCAATAGTGATATACTCACAAGAGAGTACGTTTTAAAAAGGTACATATCGTCACCATTGGTCACTGATGGTGAGTGACTCACCCAGGAGAGAACCATGCACCATCAGAATGTCCTCTCGAGACCGTAACCGGCGAGAAATATCAATATACCGATGATATGTCACATGCCCCTCTGGATTACCCAGTGAACACCTCAGGAGCCAACTTGGTGCCATCAAGGCTTTCCACCCACTCCGTGTAGCTTGGGGATCGTCTCAC
Source organism: Perkinsus marinus ATCC 50983 (assembly GCF_000006405.1). Taxonomy (NCBI): domain Eukaryota; phylum Perkinsozoa; order Perkinsida; family Perkinsidae; genus Perkinsus; species Perkinsus marinus. The sequence continues at coordinate 65,381 of NW_003207206.1, forward strand.
TTGTCGGCGCTTCTAAGATTGCGCCCAGCAGGATCAACGTGACGTTCGGAACAACTTCCTGAAATTAGCAGAGCTTTGCTGCCCTTCCGAGACTTGGACATCTTGAGTCGAGAAGCTTGGATGCCAAGCTTATCGGCTGATATGATATCTTGATTGAATTGAGTCAATCATGAACCAGGGATCGGGAAGACTCTCTCCACATACCAATTTTCATGTTCATTAGAAATTCTAATATACTCTGATTTGGAATATATGAATGAGATGAGGCGGTTCACCTCACGCGAGCGCGATGAAGATTGCTGCTCCTTTCGGAATCGCGATGTCTACCATGAGAGTCTCGATGATACGTATTTGCTCGATATCTATTATACTTCCAAACTTAAGTATACACTAGGTTACGGAGTACTGTATCATATGAGCATAATCAGGGAAAGGTACCACGAGTGAAGTCTGTGTTGCATGAGCAGCAGACAGGGCATTCACATCACAGCTCCGTCAGCTACTCTCGGTATTTTACAGAGAGAATGCGGACGGATCAAAACCATCACTGATAAGATACTGTAGTACAACGTAACGTCGTAATGACTACTGACTCCGAGAGGTGATGTCGCCATTCTAAGTACTTTTTACCGGAGCGAGATACAGAATCAAATGAGTTTAGAATCGAAGAGCTACGAAAAACATTGTTCATTCATCTGAGTAGGCTGGTCGTAGACTGAGCCACCGAACCAATATACCAGTCGTTCTTGCTGAGGCCCTCAGCGAGAACGACTCAGCCTGAGGGGTTATACGTCCTCTCAAAAAGCGAGTAGATGAGATAGGGAAAAGGAGTCGTAGTCTTCAGTCTAGTCAAAGCGAGAATAACAGCGTCGACAACGAGCGGGAATGCATCTGGCCTCAGAGGTGGGACCAGGGCTTATAGCGTATGATCCGAAGAAGAGGATAGATCGGCCTTGGAATTGAGCAACTATTATGGGCTGAACCCAATAGATAAATGTCAGTTTGGTCAGATCGCCTGTTGCAATCTCCGCTTCCTCGAGGCGACTGCTGATTCCTCGATACCAGTAATCAACTCCTTCGCATGTGTTCTCGAAATCGACGGTGAAAAACCCAAGAATGCCCTTTAGGGGGTAGACCGGCGGGTCCCTGAAGGGTGCCTGGCCCGGGACATCGAACTCGAGCCCGACTTGTGAATCGGCGACTACGTAGGTCAATTTGTAGCCCGGCGCTTCGTGAACGTATCTACCATCAAGCTGAGCTACAGCTACCAGAACATGGCAGGCCATCAACAAGGTCAGTAGCAGTGCCATCATTATTGGAAGGGAGTAGAGTCTGAAGGGTCAGTGAAACTGTCAAACAACCCAAACCGATATCGGGAGGACGTTGTGAGGAGCAACCATAATGATGTTAGTAGCATCATACTACGCTACGGTTCGACCGAGCTACATGTCTGATACCGGAATGCGACGATTCGAACCCATAAAAGCCCAAATGGCATGCTGAATCGAGGATCGCCAATCCCCTGATCGATAGCTATTATAAATGCATGCAGGAAGAAGATCTTGCGTGACCCCAGTGGGATCACGCCATGAGGATCACGCGTCTTCCTGAAAAACGGATTTTCGACTAGGATAACACCACACTGAATATAATAGCAGGGAATGCCTTAAGAGAGGCCTGATTACACTTAGTCGAGCATCTATTCAAACTCAATACCTGCGAAAGCGTACATTCCTAACACTCCGTGCTCAGGTGCCTGTATACGTGAGTACGTAGGAACATGGATCGTGTCACGCACTCACATACTCACGGTGGTAGGAGGATCAATTTGCTCCCGTGGCCAGTCTGTTTGCGGTATTATGTTGATTGTGCGCTATATTTAGATTGAATTCGTTAGGTTACTATTAGCTACATTTGCTGCCCGACTGTGCTGCTCTGGTTCTACCTGTGCGAATTGGACAGATAGACACTGTCTATTAGACAGTATGTGGCTGACACGGATGTGCTAACTTATAGCACTTATACTGTCCCAACGCATCACTCAAGAAGGGGGACGGACAACTAGAGAGCGAAGTCCGTAGCCCGTATCCCCCCGGGCGGGAGGGTGGGCGAAAACGACTACTCCCTGACGGTCGTTAGAGACCTCAGCGCGCGGGTCGACTTCGGCCACCGCGTGAGGCGGCAGGGTGACCTCAGCAACTGCACATGCGTGCGGGTGTCCCCCGGACCCCGAGAGTTTTACTTCGTTACACACCTATACCGTCCAAAAGAATGGGAAAAAACTACAGAAATGCAAAAAAATACCCAAAAACTAGCAATAATTGGCGAAAATGCACCTCAGCTTTGAGACCCCCTATCTTAATAAGTTCACTATTGAGAAAGGATCGCCCTGGATACAGTCTCCTTTTCTTCCATTGCCATGCGAATGCGGTAATTCACTGCCAATTTGGTGTCGTGGTAAATCCAAGCGCGTGAGATTCTCACTTAGGCTGGCGAGCCTCTAACGGGTTGCTTCCTCATCGAGCCAATTCAAGGGGATAAAACTACTTTTAAAGAAGTGTTATCCGCCAGAATTGCCCGAGGGAAGGCAAAGAAGTTGTTTGCCTCCAATCGGGAGGCAAAGAAATCATAAAGAAATCATCAAGAAATCTATCATGAAATTGATGTCCTTATTCCTGAGATTGATTTCCTTATTTGACCGCTACTAATGCATTGATGCCGCTTTCCGCGAGTGCGACTTTCTTACTCGCAGAATAGATTTCTGGCAGGTATATCCTCGTCCGCGTATCTTGAAAGCCCATTAGGACACGGATGCGTATCTTGGTGACAAAATGGATCACGGATCGACGTAATCTCTCAAGACGTCTGAAAATTTCTTAACTCTTTCATCTTTGAATCACGGATCAAGTTTTTTCTCGAGAATCATGTATAAGGGTCAGAAACAAGGATCAAAAACGATGATCACACGAGATCTAGATCACAGAACAGGGATCAATGCCCGAGTTCAGGGATCAGATCAACAGTCAAGGATCGGGGTTATGGTGGATTCCCGTACTCTGTCGTTTGAGTGGAAACTAAATTATACACGTTTGACATGATAGCTCATGAGCCATAGGTGAAGCAGTGAAGCATTAATGAACTCTAACCAGCCAAACAGAAAGAGGGAGGGAGAGCGGCAGCCTGATGGTACTGCCGTAGCCTGTTGCTATCCAACCCCGCAGATCGAGTAATAACTCTGTACCTCTGGGGGATGTCGTAGAGCGGGCTACTACATCGGATGTAGTACATCCAGTAACCGACTGATCAACTCGGATACGACCATTCTCAAGTTCTACGATCGCCATTTCGTGGGCATTGCAACCACAAAGTGCAGGATATCGACAGCACAGCTCTGGTTCCTCCCGATTCTATTGCAATCCGTTCCAAAGACGATATGGTACATCTCGACCAAGGCCCTTAGTCTAAGGGTTGGCTGAACCAGTCTGTCCTGATTTAGTCGTCTTAGTCTGATCATCAGACTCTGATGGCATCTTTCCCAACGACGGGTTGCTCCTGGGTCTGGTCGGTGGGCCACCGACGGTGGCTTCTCGGGACCTCTTCTGAGACTACGAGACAGACTGAAAATGTTCAACTTCGAGCAGCCCAAGACCGAGACAGAATGCTAGTATCTACACGCTAAGTAGGAACAAGCAAGTCATATACCCGCTTTCTGTGAAGAGTCTGCTCACATGCGACAATTCACCCAGTCCGGTCTCCCTTCTGGCCTCCTCAAGGATCATAAACTTCTTCCGATCTGTACTCTATATTGTACGCTACCTCCCACAGTGTGGGAGTAGATAATGCATGAAGATATGCTGGAAGATATGTAATAGTTTCGTGAAGATGAGGAAGCAGGCCGAGATACCGAGGATGGTTTATAGTGATATGAGTATCTCTTCGCTATTGTGATCATTCTACATAGAGTTGCATTCTCCTCAGTGGTTCTTTCTTCCTCTGTTGCACCTACCCACTCGGGTTCTGGATCACGTCCGTCACCATTCATTTTACTCCTATCGACGAACTTGCGTTCTCCAGTGACTCAGGGCACGAGGACTACTACTCAGTCAAAGAGATGTCTACCGGATCAAGGATCACGGATCAAGTTCTAGAACTGCGTGGTACACCGGTGTACGTTCTCCAGTCCGACCTGGCCGGTGCTCGAAGACGACCCGTGCATCGGCAGACCTATGCCGTCATATGACTTCCTCTTCCCTGCTCGCTTCAATCACTGGGCAGGGAAAGAATTCACGGGTCCCTTGTTGCAGATGTCCTGGCGTAGATGGGTCCTGAGACAGGACTCCTGCCGCTCCCCCCGCGGCGCGAAGAATCGACTGTCATATTATTACAGGTAGCTTGAGCCAGATAGCTACGCATCATGGCGGGTTGAAACTGAATGTGAAGGTCTACGATCATCACGGCTTCGCCGCCGCATGTCACGTTATTGATGCACATCGCGGAGTACTCCGCTCCCGGCACTCGAGATGAGACGATTCTAGCATGGAAGCTATGGATTTCGCGACGCCTTCCTCACGTGTCGAGTCTTATGCTTTCCTACCCTACCGATTGGCTTAACAGAAATCCTTAGGGCGCGCGCTTTTTACAAAAGTTGCTCCTATTTGGGCTGTATTGGAATCGTCAGCAGTAGCATGCAGCTTCCTCATTCAAGCTTGGTAAGGGTGGTTCTTTTCGCTGCTGTAACAGGCGTTAATAGGCTTCGAAGGAGAGGGGGTGGGGAGGGTCATCCTGAACTTGGACGTGATGATCCGTAGATTGGGTGGATGAGGGTGCAGAGAGGCGTAGCTGTTTGCGGTGTTCAGCGACGATAATTATATGGGATTGGTCGTCGCAAGCTATCTGATCGAGTATAGTTTCTATTCACCTCCCTAAATGCCAGCAACTACTATCGCTTACACTCGTCACGATGATGATGACTGGACTGACATCACCGAGCCCATCACTGAAGCGTGTTCCTCTATGGGTTTGGGCCAACTCGTTCATGGCGAGGACTACAGCCCTTTTGAGGCGATGAGCGCTATTGAGCTTATGCAGCCCAAGATGGACGTTGGCTTGCAAACTCCTGCCAACCTCGAGAAGGTCATCGATACGATCGGCGACCTCAGTGACGCAGATGCAAAGTATGTGGCTGACGGCATGCTTGCTATGATGTATTTGTATTTTAATGGTAACACGACGTTGCAGACGGTCTGGTCCTGTTTGTTGTGTCATCACTTGGACGCGGTTCGCCACGCTGGTCTGAAGTACTTCCTCAATTTGGCGTTGAGATGCTCTGGGCTGGCTCGAGATATCATGCTCGAATCTGACGTTATCGCTGATGAAGACGCGCCTCTGGCTCTGTTGGGAGCCGATTTGGAGCCCAAGAAGCTCCCTGCAGTGACCGATTGCCTGGGTGGGAGAATAGCGCTTCTTGAAGAGCTGGAGGAAATGTTAGAGTGTGTTAAGAACAGCAAGAATGAGGGTTGCAAGAAGACTGTGGTCGACGAGGTGTTGGATGCTCTGCAAAGGGCTGGTCATGATGGGGTGTTGGTAGATGAGGAGGAAAGGAGGAAGCAGCTTGATAGACTGTTTGATGCCAGTATTAATAATAATGACATGCCTCCAGGTGAGGATAGAACTTGTGCGGGTGTATTTTAGGAGGGTTGGGAATTATTGGTTGGTGTTAGGACCGCCCCGCCAAGTACCTTCGTTGAGTCGTGAAGATGCATATTCGAGCATGGACTCATTGCTGACTGATATCGGCTATGCTTTCGAAGGTT
>NW_003207206.1:71293-73576 GCF_000006405.1 Perkinsus marinus ATCC 50983
AGTAAACCGTCGATTCACATCAACTCTAAACTGGATTCCTCAAGATTCAACTTCTGAGTACTGAATTTAGAGCAACAGAAATGTTAATGGTAACATTTGAAATTTTTCCATTTTTCTAGTTTCTAATATTTTCGAGTGTATCGGACTGTAATTTTCTTTTCAAGGCCCGACGAAAATTGACACTTCGTCCCCACCCTGTGTCACCCATGGAGGCAATAGGAACTTTAGCGATGAAAATTAACATTTTTCCATTTCCTAAACATTCTTTGCATTTTTATTTTTTCGTTTTGCGAGCATTTTCAGCATTTTCACGATAGCATTAAACATTTTTCCATTTCTTAAAAAATTTCTAAAGCATTTTTATGATGAAATTTTCAATTTTTTCTCATTTCCAGAACGTTGTTTAGCATTTAGATGGTAGCATCCAACATTTTTCCATTTTCTAAACATTTTTTTTGGTATTTTTTCCTACGTGTATGAGTGAAAATTCGTAATAGCAACTAGTGCATGGTCACTCACCAGTCGATCAAGGCTTGTCGATGCACTTTGCAGATCGGCCTCGCTCTTCGTGAGCTTAGCTCGTGTGAGTTTCAGCTCTCCAATTAGGAATGCAATTTTCTTTTCTTGTTTTTCCATAATCTGTCTTAGTTGCATCGCTTCACCCACTGCTCCTCGAACCTCCTTAGCATGTCGCGCTGTTTGTGAGAGTAATTCTGATGATAACGCTGCTGTTGAGGAGGTGTTGGCCGATAGAGATCTGAAGAGAATTATGAAGTGTAGTGGAGTGATATCTATGAGACACCTATGTGTACATCGCTCCGCTAGACTCCACTGCATGAGTAGCTACATAGTATAACAATTTATTATTGTAATATCTATACAGAATGGCTACTTACCATATATAACATCTAACAACAAGCAATATAGAAGTATAAGGAACTATCACTACAGTGCGAACCAAACAGTTATGCATATGTCGATTTTCGAGAGGGCTTTCTTTACTTCGCAACTAGTACGACTATAGACTAAAACCTTGGTGTCAATCGATTTCTATCAATTTAATGACTACTGACCTCCTCACTGAGCCAGCGGTCACATTGCTGATATCAGCATTGCTGTTGTTGTTGAGTGCAGTGGGGCTGCTAGTAGTAGGTGATCGAGCTCTTCGTGAACGGGAATAACTATAGGGAGTGTTCGACATGGCGAGGGGGAGGAGATGTTGCGGGTCGGCCATGCTAGTATATCACTTGAGTACGTCGAACAACTGCTGTGAAACGCAGTATGCGATATGAAGATAGGCTCTGACTGAATCTATCAGTAAATATCTGAACTGTCAGTAAGATTGCACGGAAAGTGCATGAACAGCGCAGAACGATGGTTTCGCTGAAACCAAACTCCGATGGCCTTAGTCTAAGGCCATCGGAGTCTTGAGAAAGACTGCTGTCTTGAGAGTACTGCGGTTCGGGTTTACTGCACCAAGCCATCGGAAGGGCCCCTTCATTGCAGGCAATCTCTTTTTCGGCAAACATGACATCGATCGCTCCGCTGGCACGCATAGGTTAAGTGCTCAACGCTTGTGCACGTGCCCCCGGTTGCGGGATTATTAAACAGATTATCGGTTTATGATGTTGATAGTAGCTCTATTATAGTTAGTATCACTATCATTTCCTAATGGTTAACTCCGTAGACGGCGAGACTCTTGAGTTAGCACTGGGAAGACTCGACCTTGAGCCAAGTGACACCGCAGTACCTAAGGCCCTTAGGTACTCTCAAGACAGCAGTTATTGACTAATACTGCCTTGGATGATATCCTCCACTTGGATAACAGTTCGGGCTCCACCGTGAACAATAAACAACAGAATAGCTAGACTCAAAATGAAGGTCGAACACGAATAAAGAAGACAAAAATGATATTATCATTTCCTTGAGTCAAGTTGATGAAAAAACACCACTTGCACGGCGGAATCCTGATGTGAGCGATAGCACGAATCACAAGGGAAACGGTCAGCAAGATGATGACCGTTATTCAGGTGTGAATTCTTGACTGAAGGAAAAATGTAGCTTGTAGTTCGACCCAAAGAAACAAGGGATTGCGGGTGAAAACGGAGAACGGGACACCCGAAACCCCACCCGAAACCCGACAGGGCAACCCGAAACCCGAACTCTTATCCAGGTGAAGGCCATCATCCAAGGCAGAACTGATCCCAAGAAAACCAGAAACCCGAACTGTTATCCAAGTCAAGACCGTCATCCAAGGACGAACTGATTCAAAGGAGACTCCCC
>NW_003207206.1:73676-81441 GCF_000006405.1 Perkinsus marinus ATCC 50983
TCGTTGGAGTTTCTCTCGTGTATTTGTATTTCCACTTCTACTACTCCTTATCGGTTTTCAGGATTCCCTCGAGTCCTTTGGTGTGCCTAGTGATCTGTGGACGGCCCATAGAGACATCTCTACCGACGTGTTAGCTAACTGTGTTCGGATTACGCAGCTGCGCGCGCGGACTCTTTTGAAGAGCCGATCGAGACAGCATAGGAGCATCCCTAAGCTCATCCCGGAGTATAACTTCATGCAAACTCAAGTGGGAGGGTTTCTATCGGTGTGGAGCGATGCGGAAAGCTTTCCTCATTTTCCAGGGATTGGGAATGGACGAAATGCTCGAGATCAACTACGGCAAGCGATTAGGATTCAAGAAACCGATGTGGACGTGGGTGACCGATCAAGCTATAAGCCTGATGCAGATAGAGTTGCAGCTTACCTTTGAACTGGGCCTAGCAGACAACGAAGAGATGCCTATGCTGTTGTGGTTTGAGGACTATCTAATTGGTGTTAGGGTAATGATGGAAGGATGCGGTTCTTTATGATGTTCTGGTCGTTTAGATCGAATCGTGGTAGATTAGGTCGGCCGTCTTATGTAGTATCTTGATAGATTAGTTCGACCTTATGTAGTATCGTGGTAGATTAGCTCGACCGCCTTATGTAGTATCATGATAGATTAGGTCGACCGCCTTATGTAGTATCATGATAGATTAGTTCAACCTTATGTAGTATCGTGATAGACTAGGTCGACCGCCTTATGTAGTATGTTGATAGATTAGGTCGCCCTTATGTAGTATCGTCATGTATGATGGTCGTTGTCAGTTATATGCCTTGCGAGAGATGCTCAACGCATTGGACCTAGCATCGAAGCCACGACATCTCCGTAGAAGCGAGCGTAAGAATAGGCAGCTTCCTCCCCCAGAGCCTACTAACGACATGGCCCTATTGCAGGCCAGGATGGAGATCATTCAGGGTAATATACGATGGAGGGTTACCGTCTCGTCATGGCTAGGGAAGGAATAGTTGAGATATGTTGGAATAGATGAGCAGAAACCAACCGAATGGCGAGTTATGGTATGAAAAGCTCTCTAGTATTCGCGGGAATTCGAAGGCTATATTATGAGCTTCTCGAATGCTTGTGAAATTTCGATGTAGAAGTACGTGATGAATGGGTCGCTGAGTGGTTTTGGCGAATAGAATACTTGCACTACGTAATTTAGTGATAGAATGTGTCTGGATGATAGCTAAGGAGTGGCGTTGTCGGGGTGTATATGGTTTGGTAGGTTCATTCCGTATGATGCTGGCGTTGCAGTATATTGGGCTTATGAATGCCCCGACTGAAGCTGTGGCCAAGTCGATCGCGTCGCGGTTCGCTGTGAGGATACAGACTATGCTTTCTAGGTAGGTTGCGGGAGGGCTGATTGAGAGGCTGGAGGGGAGCCTCCCCTGGGGAGGGCAATTTTGTGGCGCGCGGTCATTGTGCGGAGTCTTTATCGAGACCCGTTGTGCGGTAGAGTTGAGGTCTTTGCTTCTCGGAGGGGATCGGTTGAACTCGGAATGGTTTTGTTGTTGGGTGTAGTGCTTGCCGTCTCGTTCGTTGCCGGTTATCTTGGGGCGATTTTATCACGTTTTCGGAATTTTTCACCCGTTTTTTGTCTCAGTTACCGTCTCCCGCACGAGCTCACCTTTGCGGACTTCCTCCAGTCGACAGCGATGGCGGTCACTGGACAGGACCAATCTGATGCCAACTTGGGTGAGTGGGCCCTGTGATATCCTATTTGGAATCTTACTACCTTGAATGTAGACGCAGGAACTGGACGGGTGGTTTTCCGTTCGTCTTGATGAGTTCCATTGAGTTCACAACAATATTCGATCACCCAGTGACCCTGACGATTGCGTCGCTTCGCTAAGATTTTCGATTCTATTCAGGTCTGCAACGTGTGGTGCTGAACAGTATCAAGTCGCTGAACGGAACAGGATTCTACTTGGAGCAAGTTGGGAAGCGGTCGAAAGCTGATGCTCGTACCAGGAGGGATGTTCAGCAGATGAGGAGGGTCATACTTTCGAATATCCTGGTACTCAGACAGCTGGCCACTGGTGAGCAGGGGAGTATTCATAAACCTATAATGTTCCCGGGAGGAGGAACTCATTTTGAATTTTCCACGTATGGCTAGGAACACATTGTTCAATCAGTTTCCCACATTAGGAACATTTTTCTCTCTGTGATTAGACTCTAATGCGACTTCTCAAAGGTGAATGAACCTCTGCTGGTGAGGTACGTTTTGATGTTGTTCTGACTTAGGATGATTGCAATTATTGACAGTATCGGAAATGGCGTCGTGTATAGGGAAGGGGAATGGTTTGGTTCTCAACGGTTGCCGTGTGTGTGTGTGGTCGATTGTGTTGGTTCCTACTTGAGTAAACGTCGAGTCTTGCGAGGGGGTAGTTTTGTGGCGCGCGAAAGAGATTTAGGCTTGTTGTTGTTGTTCAGGTTCTATCGATCAAGAGAGCACTACAGCTTGTGCTAACTTGAAGTATCATCCCAACCTGATTACGGTGGTGTTGGGTAAGAAGACTGGGCAGCAGTGATCTTCGGCGATACTTGGCGGTGCGGATGTTACATTCAGCAGCTCTTTATAGTGTTGTTTCTACTTGTTCGTTTCGTTCTGGACTGTTGTGTTCACCAACTTGTCGTCGCAGCTTTGGATCAGTTGACTTAACCATTTTGTTTGTATATGCCAAGTGATCTGAGATTCTCGAATGAAGTTCCGGTGGCAGATGCAGACGCGAACGGTGGGGAAGGTTCATCGCGAGGCCGGGGATCAACACAAGGGGAGAGGAGGATGACGGTTGGGAGTGGGTCTTCTCCGTTGGTGCAAGTCGACGAATATCCAGCACCGTCGTTATTCTCAGCTGCATCAAATTTGATTCCCGAGCAAAATGCTGAGTAAGTCGGAGGTTGTAGTGGTGTAGTAGGTTAGTATGTTGGTCTCTCGCTCGTACGACCCAGGTTCGATCCTTTGTCATTCCATTTCAGTATATATGCTTTGTCTTCTAACACTGTGGACAGCAGCTCGTATAGTCCAACAACAGGCTCTGCTCCCAGCCATCCATCACCAACGCAGCACCTCCTCCTCCAACATGCTATGGGACTCACAGTGGATATCCTGGTCACCTACGGAGTGTCATCCGCGGGTAATAAACGGGCGTTTTGGATGGGGTTAAAACAACCATATGATCGCGCTCATTCGTTCTATCCTATCTATTACTGTTGTTCATTTTGTAGGAATCGACCTTTTGAGAAGCCACGGTCTAGTGACAGTGTCCGATCTCGCCGCGTTGGACACCCGTTCCTTGGCTCAACAAGGGTAATAATAATTGCTCGTCGGATTAGTTAGCGCTCGCCCCGGTGATCGATTCATACTGTTCGACGTGATCAGATTCACTAGAGCAGATGTGGATACTCTCACACGCTTAGCTGTTGAGGTCGGGCAGGAAAGCACGAATGAGAGACTCGGGCAAATGCAGGAGGAGTTGAGAAACGGGAACGGCATTGGAGGTTGGACGTGGGTTTCGGGAAGCTGTAGATTAATAACAAAAATTACAGTTAAGGTTGCTAGGGAGGCATCATCATCAAGAACAAAAAAAATAATGTGGACGCCGCGAAAAAAAATTCTCGAAAAATTTTTCCCTTAGTTCGGTAAGGTACACGTAGTTGTTGAACTGGTAAGATCGAGGCCGTGAAGATGTGTCGAGAAATGTTCGGAGCAGTGGTGCGAAATATGTACTCGCTTTCCTCAGCTGAGCTCAATAGTTTCCTCACTAGGAGTTCATATACGAATCGAGAAAAAATACGAGAAGTGGACAGAAAATAACAGAAATTCTCCAAAATTTCCCCAGAGTTTAGATATTATCACCAACACTTGTGGTTGATCATGTGCAAATTTTACCACACTGGTGACGGGTGGGAGGGGGGACGGAGGGTTTCCGTTTCAGTGGTCTTGTTTGAATCTTTCGATTTACGTCATTGCCTAGTGAGTTTGAGTTTATACGTCTGTATTTGCATAGTATTTGCATTCGGTTGATGGAAATTCTCACGGCTGAAGAAAATAGTTTTTGAATTTTTTTTGTAATTTTCTCAGTAGTTTTCAGTTTTTTTTGGTGGGGGGGCCTCTGTACAGTTTATGAAACGATTCGCAGTGTTGTTACTTTTGAAAACTGTTCATTCACTTCGATGCTACTTGATCAGAGTAGTCGAATAGGATGTAATGGCAGAGTCCTCCGTACTGTGTGTATTGTCGTAGTGTGGAAAGTGGGGAAAATCGTCAGGAATCGGGACTTTGTCGCCCCTAGACCGATTTTGTTCTGAGTCTATGTCCTTTCCTCAGAGGACCATTTCCTACCAATCAAAAACACCTTCATAAACTTCCCCCCCTCGCAGTTGCCGTCATCGAAGAAGACACCCCAGAGTTGTCCTGTAGATATGGGCATGACCCCACCGAATGTAGTAAGGGGGAAGAGCATTCGAACTGGTCGAAGGCTCTATACAGCGGAGTTCCACCCGTTTAACGTGAAGTGGAGTAATACTCCATGTAAATTGTAGAACATGTATGTTTTCGCGACTGATAACACAATTGTTTTCTACGAAGTGAATTGTGGAATATGTTTTTCATATCATGGGTGAAAGTTCCCTATATCTGTTTTTCGTCGCTGACTCTATATTGTGGCAACATTTTCCTTGCTTTGTGTATGCACTGCTGTTCACCTGGCATACTCGTTTTGCTATCACATGATCCCTGTGTTGATCGTATGTTATGACCAAAAAATATATATCATGTTAGCTTGGTTGATGTTCTCTGATTTTTCCTTCCACCTCAGTCGCTCAATTCTAGCGTCGGTAAAGTGAATAGTCTCAGTCCAGTCGCGTCGTCTCACAGTCCCGACAGTTTCCCCATTAATTTGGATCCCTCTATTTATCCCAGCATAGGGTAAGTAGTAGGCCACTTGCAGCCACTTGCAATCTTGCATTTCCTCAACGGTATCTTACGATCAGATCAAGATTGCATGCTTCGGGGACTTGTAAACCGTGTGCATGGTTTTATCACGCGAGTGGATGCCGTCACGGAGCTCAGTGCGAGTTTTGTCATTTGTAACAATGAGCGTTTTTCCTGGGGTGATTTATTCCGCTTGGGAAATATTCGCTCGCCTGTTTTGAGAATAAAATGCGTGACAATATCCTTATTCTGAATTATTGACCTCGTTTTACAGGTGTCCGCCGGGTGAGATAAAGCGTCGTAAGAAGGAAAAGCTTCAAATCATCAAATTATTAAAGCAGACTGAATTACACCAACAGCAAGAACAACAACAAGATCAGCAACATGTCGGAGAACAACAACGACAAGACAGTTACATAGTGCCAGGCCGCTCATCAGCTTCACATCACCATCGTCATCATCATAATCATCACAATCGGCATAACGGCGATAGTGAGGAGAACTTTTCTCAAACTCTGGCGAGTTCGGCTTTTTACGGTAGAGGCTACTAGTCGTACAAGGCCGTTGGTGTAAATATCGAACGACTTGTGAATAGCCGCCGTTTTAGTTGCGGCGAGTCGTTGAACTGTAAATATCTTTTCTGGTGATAAGGTAGTAGTTTGATAAGTTCACGGAGAAGCGGGTCACTTTCTTGTATTTCTTGTATTACTATCGATACTATTACTATCGGGTTTGACAGGAAGTTGTATCAGCGTGGCCAGGTTGTGTTGGTGACTAATCGATAGGGGGTGTGGTTGTCGAATTGTGGAGAAAATGAGCTCTGTGTTGAGCGTGTCCTGGAGAAGACGAGATCTGTGTTGAGGGTGTTCTTGAGAAAAGGAGATGCACATGGTGTGTTCGTAAGCGCGGAGTTTGGAAATCGAGTTGTTGATGGTTATCGGGTCGAGTGAAGAGTCGAGGATGGAAGTGCTATTAGTCGCAGTTCGTAGCTATGAATTTCTATCAAGGTTATTCCTCGAAATTGATGCCATGTCCCGCTTGGATGCTTCGTTTAATGAAGGGTCTAATTCGCAATATTGAACTCCTTATTAGCAGCGCATTGCTGGAATGACTTGCTTACTCGCCAACCTGCATTTCATGTAAACTTGATTGTCGAATCAATGCCCCTTGTCATGTATGTGGAATTCTAGTTCGAACTGGAAGGCGTTGTCGTATAGATGTCTGAATGGTGTTGTTCTTATGGAGAGTGGGACGAGTTTTCATCCTAGGGGATGGCAAACCCTCTATGGGCCCGCTCGAAATGAAGGAAGGCAACTATGATGAAGTCATCTTGATTGAGATTGAACTGTAACCTTGAATTCGCAAGATTGTGTTGTGTTTGGCGATCGAGTGGATGCCACTTTATGAACACGATTTCAAAGAAGGTAGTTCGAAGATGTATACTTCGGTGTTGGTTGTACTCGAACCGGCTCAAATCTATATGTAGGGCACATGATTTACTAAGAGTCTCATGATGAATGCCCCAGGACCCCAGGGCGAGCGCGCTGAGATCTTTCGACAAACTATGCAGATGCGATATACCTAACATGTTGTCGAATAACCACGATATTTAGTTTTGTGTTACCCTACACGAAGCTTACACTCGGAGTCACTCCGAGTGTAGAGTGGTGCAAACACTGGACCGTGACGCGCTCGCCGGCGAGGCTGGTTACTCTGAGCAAAACCGTAGCATGTGTTCAACTCCTTATTTATGGATTTACTGTAACCACCTATATTGTGTTCAGTGATATGGAGGTTTGGGTGGTTGCCACTGGTTTATCAAACCCGTGGCGCTTATAAACTTTATCTCCTATATACAACATCCTAGTTATAACACCAGGTCAACCACGAAGGTCAATAAACTAGGGTGTTGTGAAACCACTCAAATGGAGATAATCTAGAAGCCCTCCATAAAACTTGGAGAGAAAAAAAGAAAAAAAATAAAACATTAGAGTTGAGTTTCCAGGAACACCACGAGGAGGTCTCTGAGCTCGTTCCCATCTAACAGTAAATCTCAATACATTCGTCCTTGAACTAGCCCCATAAATGGACCTTCATATCTCGTTTGATGTTGCTGCTGCTGGTCCTAATGGTTATTGTGATGCTTATTGACACTTTACTTCATCATCTATCAGTTGCTGGTGAGCGTGCTGGGTCATTTTGCCCACCCTTTGCCACCCGGTAGTTTCTGATTGTCTGCATCTTGACTTGCAATCCTCAACTGTGTGAGGATGGACACAGATGAAGTCGACAGGGCGGGACGAGTTGAGTTAGAGTTTTGGGTGGGAAGCTGCGATTGGGCCTGTGTTAGCGCGACTGACACAATGCAAGACTACACCCGTTCACAAATTCGAGCGAGGGTTGCTGTTAGGTGAGGTCCCCCGGGCCTGGAGATTTCCATCAAATTCTTCGGCTAACACGTTTCTCAGCAGCAACGGATCCCACTCTTAGCCGCCGATCCTTCCTAAAAACGTTCC
This sequence comes from Perkinsus marinus ATCC 50983, assembly GCF_000006405.1. Taxonomy (NCBI): domain Eukaryota; phylum Perkinsozoa; order Perkinsida; family Perkinsidae; genus Perkinsus; species Perkinsus marinus. The sequence goes on from NW_003207206.1 coordinate 81,172, forward strand.
GGCTGGGTCGCCCGTATTCCGATTATCTGAACTGATCCCCTGTAAAATTCTCGCACCGTTTCGCCTGGCATAGTAAACACAACAGCTACTTAGTTTAGAACAGTGCAGAGTTTTCAGTCACTCAGTTGAGTGGTGTCCTTCTACGAGGGAGTTGGGTGAGACCGCGCCTGGCAGTGCATTAGCATCTGAAGGCAACGAGCTGGTGGCTTGGGTAGCTCGACTACAACGCCTCTTTGGGCTAGCCGCTACCAGCCTCCCCCGTAGGAAGGT
>NW_003207206.1:81541-96320 GCF_000006405.1 Perkinsus marinus ATCC 50983
CTAACGGTTATTGTGAGGCTTATTGACACTTTACTTCATCATCTATCAATTGCTAGTGAGCGTGCTGGCTCCTTTTGCCCACCCTCTGTCACCCAGTGGTTTCTGATTGTCTGCATCTTGACTTGGAATCCTCAACTGTGTGAGAATGGCTGTCCGATGGCCACAGATAAAGTCGACAGGGCGGGACGAGTTGAGTTGACGAGTTTTGGGTGGGAAGCTGCGATCGGGCCTGCGTTAGCTCGACTGACACAATGCATGACTACACCCGTTCACAAATTCGAGCGAGGGTTGCTGTAAGGTGAGGTCCCCAGGGTCTGGAGATTCTCACCAAATTCTTCGGCTCAGCAGCAATGGATCAAGTCCCACTCGCAGCCACCGATCCTTACTAAGAACATCCTGGCTACATCATCCATATTTCGATTATCAGAACTGATCCCCTGTTATTCGTTGGAATGCTAACTCATCAACGCAAAACATCGATAATCATGATAGAGGTTCATCACTACAGCCCCACAAGAAGGCATGTACATCATCAGTGCTTGTCTTACCGCTCGGCAACCTCAATCTTCCAGCTAAATTACATAGTGTTGGATCTATCTCGCTAACCACCCTAAAGTGATCCCTTGCCTCATCCCCTCGTGGAACGTATGGCGACAACTGCCCGACGAGGGTGAATGATTTCGAACGGCTCTTGTCACCTACCGCTTTTATCGCTTCCTTTATGTGCGCGACACCTCTCGCCACTGCATCGTTATGAACTACGAGGAGTCTACTGCTTTTCAGTGCTTGAGGCATTGCTTGATTCACAGGTTTCACGAGGAAAGTAGCATCAGCCGCCTCCTCAGCTCGATGAAGAGCATCCTAAATCGACGCTGTTGATAAGATTAATACTTCAGCGTTGGAGGGATATATGTTCGCTTTCCTCAGCTGAGTTCAGAAGTTTCCAAAGCTAATCATGGAAGCTTAGTTACGAATCAAGGTAGAATCCAACGAGAATTTCCCTACTGTCCTCAACATACATAGTTGACCATGTGCATATTTCTCCTCCACATTGGAATACTCTCAATTCACCTTCATGTCACTATTCGCGTTCTCCATAGCATACCCCTGGCCGCAGCACCGTAATGCGTTGCCAACACCCGATTCTTTCAATGGTAGCAAATCACCGGGTAAGTCCCCGAAGTGTCGTAAATAGTCATGTAACACCATGGGAAGAAGAGGTGCCCGAAAGACTATAGTGAGTGCCAATTGCAAATGTGAAAATGACCTTCAAGCGATTGCGTTTCTCACAGTACATGTTCATAGCAATCTCACATCATATCTGCGAAGTATCAGAGCGACTATCACTAATCTCGGGAAAGATCGCTCATTTTTCACAATTGCATTCAAATCGGCACGCACTGTACATGGTTGCTCGATCATCCCATAGGACGTATTGTACAGATCGAGTCGAGTCTTCAACCATGTCGAAGAATAACACGATTGTGCGCTGAGCTATTACAACAGGATGTCAATAAGCTGAGGTTGAACTGAATATCAATTCTTCACTCCAAATAATTGTTTCCATACTTGTATAGTTTTTGCGGTTTGGGTTTACCGTACCAAGCCGTCAGAAAGGCTCCTCGTCTATTGCAGACAGTCTCTTCTTCCTCAAACATGACATCCATCGCTCCGCTGTCATGCATAGATAATCTATCGTTGTGCGTTCAATCTATGATAGATTAAACGCACAACGATCGGTGCATGTTCCCCCCATCGGTTTATGATGTTGATAGTAGCTCTATTATAGTTAGTATCACTATCATTTCCTAATGGTTAACTCCGTAGATAACAACACCCTCGACTCCGCACTGGGAAGACCCGACCTTCAGCCAAGTCACCCCGCATTGCAAACACCAACTCCAACACAAGAAGGTTACATTACAAAATTTTCCAACCTTGAACTGATAGTGCGACCATCACTGATTTTCAGCGCTGCACTTTACTACTCACTCCGAATGAGCGACGACGATAATGACTGACCAGAACGCGCAATCTTCCTTTTTTGGAAGAGGGGCCATAGACAGACCGTCTCCTCCTTCTCCGAGACTGCATTACGAGCAAGCAGTTTCTCACGAACACCGTTGCCATGCTTGAAGATAAGCACACCGGACATGATAACTATCAGTGCTAGCCACTCGAATGAATTGACGGTTGAAGCCCCTATGAGAGGCCAACTTATGAGAGATAAAAATGCTGATAATGGTACTGTAAGTTTGAGACTAACGAATGTCAACAGGCTTGAGCCGTACGATACCAGCAAATATATAGTGATGTTAAAACAGATGTTGATAATCATGTAAACCAGAAATGCAGCCATTGCATGATCGGACCACAAAAGCGTCTGAAAACCAGAGCGCATTTCCTCAACAACATCTCCACCAACTCTGGCCTTCTCTACAAAGTAACATACCGGTACAACCCACAGGACTCCCCATAGATGATTCGAACTAGTCACCGCAAAGATATCCAATTTCGTCGCGCGTGCCGCATTTTCTCGAGCATGTAAGTCGTATGCTCTGAACATGGCCTCCTTGATAACAAAACCGAGGGCTTGGAAAGCAGTAGAGGAGAGACACAATAAAGCCATCCAGAAACCGTCGGAGCCTCCACCACGTGTCGAAGTGAATACAGAGGCGACTGCCATCGATACGACCAATGCTACTCCCAAGATTTCCTCAAGAATGTATCGCGAGCCCAGAACTAGCATAGACCACAACAACGTGAAGGGGACCATTCCTTGTTGAAGTAGATTGAATACGATTATTGAGAGATAGGCCTGGGTCAAAAACATTAGATTGTCACCAAGTACGTCACATATCGACGACAGAAATGTGTACTTGCAACCCGGCAGCCGTGACCACCACGAGCCGCCAGTAGAGAACGTCCAAAGCCACCGAATCTGATCCTCAGGAATCTTCCGAGATGCGTAGCGCACAGCGAAGATTGACCAATACGTTGTGAAGTAGACGCCCTGACCCAAGATGCTCGTGACAAAACCCGAGTAGTCGCCTAGAGGCTCAGAACGGATCTTGCCAGTGATAACATTAGCCGTGCCGAAGATGACCAAAACAACCATAAGAAGCGGAGTTATCCACCTCTCCTGCTGCGAGGCCTTGTGGGGGGAAGCTACGATCATGCTTGACTCGATCAAGCTACAACGACTACACTGTATCGGTTTTTACAGTGTTCGATATGCAAATGTGTGTTATTTTGTAGGACAAATGATAGTGAACAAGTTGTCGCTATCATCACAGTCCCAAACGGGTACTCTCATCATCACAACACATGTTCATAGCCATCGTTACATTGTATCAGCAGTTTTCTCACTAATTTGGGGAGTTCATATACGAATTCGGGTAAAAATTTACACAAACCAACCACAATTTCCCAAAATTTCCTCAGTTTTTCATATTGTCACCAACACATGTAGTTGACACTGTGCAACCTTCCCCGTATTGCGATACAGTGTAGTCAACCATCGCCTCCTATAAGAAGTGATCGCTCAAGGCGAATCTCAACTTTATATGTTGGCGACAACATGAAAATTCTGAGTAAACTTCTGAAAATTTCCCCGTGGTTTTTGAACACTCCTACTCTAATTCGTACACAAACTTCTATAATTAGCTTTGGAAAATCCTGAACTCAGCCGAGGAAAACGAACATTTATTCCTCCAACACTACTATGAAAAAAGATCATTTCTACCACCAACAAAATGCAACACCTCTCTGGCTTCCCCCAAACGCAAGAGCTCATTGTAACAGAAGTGTTGGTTGAAATCTTAAGCAATTATGAACACTGGAGTTTCACGACTACCCGTTTCACGTGAAGTGGTGCAATACTCCGTGAAAAACCCGATATTCGCGGTGATATGCAGTAGTTGTGAAATATATTTTTCACTCGTGTTTCGGGTGAAACTCCAATACATAGTAAACTGAACTAATAGTGCTTCGCAGCTACAGAGCTCTGATGGCGTATTGCTATTGACAGCTTCTCATCGTCTTCTTCTGGTACATCCAGTATGAGGGACTCCGCGTGGGCGAGGTAATACTCTGACCATTCTCTTACACTTGAGTACAATTCAGCAAAGACCTAACGAGAAGAACTTTCACAAAAAAATACATAAAAATATCACATTGTTATGCATATGTCGATTTTCGAGATGGCTTTCTTCAATTTTAGACTAGTTCGACTATAGACTAAAACGTTGGTGTCAATCGATTCACATTGTTATCATGTTGATATTACTCAAAGTTGACTTTCGAACTCTCAAGAATTGAAGGTGTTGAAAATATTACCTCACATAACGGTTTGGTTCACACTGTAGATCCGCACAGTTGTGATGAGATGATTTATTCGTCTCCTTTTGTTACCCAAGAGGGTAACTCTTTCATGAAGTCCGGCCATGATATGAACGAGTTGGATTTTAGTGAAGACAAATGGGAAGCGACCCACCCAACTTTGAGAAATAACGTCTTGCCAGGGTTTGATAACAAATGTTCTTGACTGTGATGACATTTACTTTTGAGAAACTGATTTACATGTGGAAAATTCAAAATGAGTTCCCTCCAGGAGCATTATAGGTTCCTGGATGATTCTCTGAATACGAGTATCAATGACTTAATGCAGAGTGACTCTAGTTCTACCCAGTTATGTTAAACTGACCCCACCGGGGATCGAACCCACGCCCTTCCCCTTGTCACCTTGATAAGCCCAGCTACTATGATGATTAATATCATCACATCCACCCGTCCTCCTCGCGGCTGGTTGTCCACTCCCAATCTATAATCGAGAACAAGAAAACTTCGCTCCGCTAATGACGATCGAAAATCGACCCACCGGGGAATATAGAAAATCAGTTGAGCAAAGCCGCTCAGACCGACTATAGTAACGCCACGTAGGAGGAAATCATACCTGTATGGAAAACCGTGAGCAAGCTCTATGAATATCAAATACAGTACTTGTCAATTTGATATGCAAATGTGTGTTATTTTGTAGGACAAATGATAGTGAACAAGTTGTCGCTATCATCACAGTCCCAAACGGGTACTCTCATCATCACAACACATGTTCATAGCCATCGTTACATTGCAAATCGATTCTCATTAATTTCGGAAAATTACACACATTTGCATATCAAATTGACACGCACTGTAAACCACGTCTATCCTATTTTCAACCCATTCCTCACGTCCTTCTTGCACCACTACACTCGGTCGAGGGGCTGCCAACAGGTGCGGCAGGGATCCCCACCCGTTTCCCCCTCTCACACTGTAGGTCAGAGAATGATTAATCAATTGAATTGAATATGAATAGTACTGAAACCTCCTTATATACTACCATGCCCATCGGTGGCCAGCAATAAGGAACCATAGGAATCCCACGTCTTCTTCCTCTGATGGGAAGAAATAACTAAAAAAGAGAAATACCAAGGATCGAACCCGAAACCTCTGGATGGTAAGAGCAGAGTAATAACCACTACACCATTCTTACCCAAGCATCAATCCAAAGAATCCACACAGCACTATAAGAAGGAGGAGAACAAACATGGTGCACTGAGAAAACCGAAAATGATGTCAACTGCAACTCACAAAGTCGAACGAAACAACGCCAAATGCTGTCTGAGGCTGCCCATACCATATGAGAAGCCAATAATTTTGTGGCGCGCGACGCTAACATCACGCAGATAAGCTCCAACGTAGTAATGAAATGTATGTTTCCCTTCCTCAGCTGAGCTCAGGAGTTCCCTCACCAATACAGTTTTACATACAAATTCGAATAAAAGTGTATAAAAACCGAGAAAATTTTCCCAAAATTTTCATGCTATCACCAACACATGTAGTTGATCATGTGCATATTTTCCACCCGTGTTATTACCAGACCAACTATAACAGGGTTCGTCAACAACCCGGCAAACCAAGTCCTTTTAAACTTATACTTGTACCTGATTCGATTCGGGTGAGAAGTTTAATTTCTGAAGGGAAGACTATTGCTGCTGTTAAGTCTATGTTGGAGGAATGTAAATCTCGGTTCTCTTAGCTGAGCTCAGCCGAGTGTCCCGAGAAACATTTTAGGAATTAACCCACGATTCTACGTAAAATTGTACAAAAACCAACAACCAAAATTATCTACAATTTCCTCATCATCACCAAACCATGTAGTTGAGCATGTGCCTATTTCCCTTCACCGCATCAGGAGTGATATTCATACCATCCATCGCGCAAATCACAGAGTAGACCAGACTACTACTACTACTTGCAAGTTTGACACTGGAAGAAGTTGTCCCGATTAGCGGCGACTTTTCGCCACTGATTCAGACATTCGACATGAACGTATTTCATCGATCCTAAAAAGCAACAAATACTTGCCTCCTACTGATTAGTTCGCGATGAATGCTAAATTCACGAATTCGCCCAAAGAAAGGCATCTCCGTACCTCCCCCTCAAAGTGAAATCCAATGTGAATAAGAGCTAATCAAAATCAGTCTTATAGAGTAATATATGTTTGCTGTCCTCAACTGAGCTTAGAAGTTTCCTCACTGAGTATAGGAGTTTACATACGAATTCGGGTAGAAGTGTACAGAAACCAACTAAAATTTGCCGAAATTTCCCTCAGATTTTTCTAACGGTCACCAACACATGTAGTTCACCATGTGCATATTTCCCACACTTTTTTCACATTTCTTGATCAGCCCCGAAAATGACGAGAAAAAAGCGGCCCGATAAAATTATGCCGAATCCGATTTCGGCCTGGTAGAAAAATAAAATTTGGTGGAAATCCCAGCAAGATAAGGAACTTCACGAGTAAGAATATTGGAGTTTCACCACCCTAGTGATATGAAAAACGTATTTCACGACTACTGCGTAGCGCGAATATCGCGTTTTTCACCGAGTTTTACGACGCCACTCCACGTAAAACGGGTAGTCGTGAAACTCCATTATTACCTTTACACCGACAAGGGGATATCAATCTTCCATCAGCTGCAGTACCAGCACAGATACGACAAATTCTTTCCTCACTAGTCTTGCAGGGTTTCGAATCAACCTCCTCGTAAAGGTCGTGCAGATACCGTCGAGCTGCTGACCGCGCTATAACGTGGGCATAGACCCCCTCGAGAGTAGTCCGGGCTTCCAACGACATGGGGTAAGAAAAAGTGCTGAAAATAACAATTCCGGGACAACTTGATTTGATCCTGAATGACGATGTGTACTAAAATCCGGCAATTTTCATTATAGATTTTACGCGTGGAGTACCAATAATTTCACGTTGCACTTATTTCTGATTTAAAAATTTCGTAAGATTTTCAATTTTGAAAAATTTTGTTTGTACTAATTATGAGCCAACAAGTGCAGAGAACAACCGAACTCCTGCCATCTATTGTGTATTATACTTCCGACAGAAAATAAACTCCCCCATGACCTAAATTACCAGTACATGAGTTACTAGCTTCTGAGAGTAAAGTAAGTTGTGTACATCGCTACAATGACAAAGTCCAAGGCGAATCGAACTCGCGTATCGGCTGAAGTTAATGACATTCACGACATGCTACTCAGTCGAACTTTCGGATTTCAATGCTTTTTTTGATCATAACACTCACGTAAGCTGGGGAATAATCAGGCTTAGCAGCAGCACTAGTAGCACTACCACACACAGGGGCTGATTCAACTCACTCTGTGATTGCGATTTCTGATTTTTATCACCCAGGGATTTTGAGTAGGCGATCCAGACTCGAGAGAGAGTAGGATGGGATAATAGCAATAGGTTAGGACCATGATTAGTACTTGGGAATTTTGCCGACCCGCTCGGTCTCCATACTTATCGATGAATGAAACGTGTAAGTTCCAGTGGAGATACTCCCTAACAGAATTCAAGGGCAACTGTGTATAATCGTCAACCCATACCGTATGGATAAACCGTCACTCGCCACAGTTCAATGAAGTTGGTGGTGGCCCTAGATGTGATGGGTCAAGATTCTGGGGGATATTTATATTTATGTATTTATTTATTATATAAATATTTATTATTAGTGATGTATATCATACTGTTAGTAATATATCATATCATTTGTAATCCAGGATGTGATGCCGATCTATCCTATGAAACTATCCTCTTAATGGTATCTAGATAAGTTAACACAAGTTAATCCCCGATGTGGATGGTCGCGTCGCTTCGCTAACAATTCGCACTGCAGAGATGAACCCATGAGACCAGTGGATCTCTCCCGCGTTCCATATCTCCTAGCATAGTCAAGGACAGAAGAAGTTTCTCGATTTTATCCCGACCCCACCACACCCGAGAGCATACCGAAGAGGGTGTAGGCACGTACTGTCGGTCACTTACTGAGTGTCACTCAGTGTCCCTGAATGGCTTTCTCTTATCGGTACTTATGGGGTCGGGTCGTATCGATGCAGGAATATTTAAACTGTGTGGGACATGTGATACAGTATTAACGCAACGCAACTCCCTAGTCACTTGCTCTCTGTGCGTCTGCGTGCTATTTTCGTACGCAGACCCAACTGTACGCATTTCCTATTGTGTTGAACACTCTCTTACCTGATTACCTATGCATGCTCGAAATGGAATGTTCATGGATTCCCCTGCTGTGTGAACCTTTACACTCACTCTTCCCTTCTTGAGTGATACTCATGGCAGGGGACGCAACAAAGTGCTAGGAAGAGCAAAGCACGAGTTCAGAGCTATTGGTTGGCACTTACTCACAGACTACGGTCAACACAAGGCTCTTGTAAGGTGGCTCAAACCGTCACAGAGACAGATGAGGACCCAGTCTACCAGGCGCCTGCTTCATAGTATACCTTGCGTTAGGAATTTCACCGGTAAGGACGCGCATTAGTAGGATGACCACAAGATTCATTTTGTCGCGCTCTCTGGCGATCTGGGCACTGCCACTCGGATCTGTCTGAGAGCACTTTATGTATACTTTTTATGTAGGATCCGCACAAACTGGTCGTGACATCAGCCGTGAGAGACGCTACTTCTTTGAGGCGGAGTAAGCAGAATGTCCCCGTTAAGAAAGCTACTACACTGATTGCTCTCCCTGATGGTGGATTCAGACAGACAACACGTTTGATCTGGTCCAGAGTCAAAGTCACCGTGCGCTTCTGCTTACGGTTCCGGAGGATTCGTTTGGCAGACTAGAGTGCCAACCTATTAGGTTTGATAGGTTGAACCTAACATATTCTTCATCTGCCACCGAGAGGGGAACAACCTCAAATAAACGCGACTCGATTCTGATGGTATTCACATACTTGCAGATAGTTTCGCACATTAGTGCACACTTAGTTAAACTGGCAATATATTCCACCACTGCGTCTTCGCTGGCTGGAAAAGGAGTAAGGCCTTAATTCGAGCAGAAAGTGCAGTATCGACGAATGACAGAATTGCAGTGTTCGTGATAGGAGTACTAGTACCGGTATACTCCCTTGTAGCAGTAGGAAAGTTCGTCGAATCTCCACCAGCTTCCTTGTTGATGTTCGGCCTCAGCTTTGCCTCCTTAGCGGGCGAGGGAGCTGGTCGATCAGCTCTCTGCCACCATGGTACGCCATCATCGAACGTCGGAACTTCCTCTTCGTGGAGCTTGGTGGCGGTGGGGATAGTAGTAGTAGGGTTGGCCTCAGTAGGTGATGCTTGAGCGGACGAAGTTTTTGTGGATGTCGGACAAGGGCTACTCTCAACCGACGTTGTAGTATCGGTCTCCTTATTCTTGTTGTAGTCGTTGAACCACCAATTCCACTTTTTTGAGAGTTATCCCATCCATAGTAGTCGCGGGGCTTTCTTCTTGGATGCCTGTTCTTCCAGGCACGCCCCTTGTTTCGTTTATGATATGAGCTACCATACTGCCAACGGGAGTGGTTGTAGTAGCCTTGGTTGTAGTCGGAGTTAGCCTAGACTCGTTTCACCACATCATTCCCTGATAACTGAGAAGCCCAGCCATATGAACGTTGGGCCCCTTTGCCCGAGGGCAACCCGGGGGCCCGAACCCGCGCCCCGCGGGCTCCGCGAGCGCGGGAGCGCCGCAGGAACAAATTGAAATTACTTTCGTCCCAAAAATACGGTAGTCCTCCCTGAGCGAGATGCTCTTGTAGGCTGGCCGCGAAGTCCGCCCGAAGCGTCTTATTCTGAGGGATGTTCACGCACGTCGGAATATAATGGGGTTCTTTGAGTGTGATGAGACGCCCATGCAGGCGGCCCGAGATGCACTGAGGAAGGACGTCGACTCCGTTGTTCGAGCTCCTCCGAGGACTCAGCGACTGTCATTGGTAATAAACTCAGGGCCTTTAGATGAAGTTGAATAACTTATTGTATTTACAGAAAAGACGATAAGAAAAGAGGACAAGCTTTGTGGTAGCTACGATGATATGACGAAAGAGATAACGCGATCACAACGTCACAACAACACCGTGACGAATCAAGAGTCGCTGACTCATCGTCTTCAGAGTGAGGTATGGGTCCACGGATATCCAACCTTCGATACGCAGCAACAATTCCTCGGTTAATTTAACCCGTCTGGCACCACCTTTTGGTCTGAAGTTAGCGCTCCCTCGGTTGACCCACGAACGCGTCGTCGATATTGCGACGTCGTTGAGTAACTCAACGTGGCAGAACTCAACATGAGTTCTTTTTAACTATTTTCCTCGTAACTGGCGACGAGGCAGGATTGGACCATCCCCCTCGGCTGAGCCACAGAGACTGTCATCACTGGAGTTATAATAGCTTTCGTCACCGGAGTCCTGGTAACTCTCATCGTCAGAGTTGTTATCTGGGTTTGGCATGATGATAGGCATAATGACCCATTAGACGAAATTGAATGTACTATCAGCGAAACTGATTTCCGCACTTCGTCGAAATTACTTCAGACGTGCCGGCGAATTTGATTGTACTAATGACACGTGTCGTCGAAATTGATTTTTTTATCGAGCGCGCTGGCGAAATTGATCTTACTAAGGCAGATCTTGGCTCGAATGATCGCTCGCCCTGCGAAATTGATCTTACTTAACGCAAAAAAAGGCCTTTAGAAGGTGTATACTTCTTTATTTCCCTGTGGTCGATCTACTCGCGATGTTGCGTTCGAGATCTAGGCCGCGCAAATGTGTGCGGAATCTTGTTCATAGCGTTCTGCGTGCGTTGATCGATATTAGTAGAGCAGAAGGGCTACGGGACTTTTTCCTTCGGTAGCATCAGGATGTGATTGGGCTTTTGATAGCAAGTTCCGAAACTCATCACCAAGCGCAGATCCCAGTGTTGGGTTTCTCACCGGGGGTGAATGGATTGGCTAAAAGGACAATTTTATACGTTCTAATCTGTATACGTATACGTATCAAGTGGATACGTGCAGAAGTGGATACGTACAGATCTGTGGCAAACACAAAATGACCGCTCAGACCAGCGCACTGACCTCAATGAGAAGACTCGGATTCTTCTCGTTGAGAACTACAGCTTTCAAGCATATACTTCGTAATTAGAACCATCAAATCCGCGGGGATGTGAATGTACAAACGTGAAGCGAGCATATCTATACCGTGCGTAAAACGACGTAAGTGATGGCGAGAACCTGTCGACCTTCGAACAGGGAGAAGTGCTCCAACTTATCCCAATGTATTGCTCATTCGATGAGGATAATCTCAATCTGACATGAAGTTGATCATGCTTGTTTTGCGTAACCTTCTTACGACCAGCGAAAGTGCGTTTAGTGGCAAGTCTGAGAATATTCATCATACGAGACCTGTCAAGTTTTCAACTACAGCTCCCCTGTATCATAGATGGTATATGTGATATTTTGTAGTCTTCTTGTCATGCCTGATTAGTGCCTAGGGCTACTTTGGTGAATCACACATTCAGGAGTATGATATCAGTAGATCAGATGGAGACCTCACGATTAGGGAGTAACCTTGTCTTCACTGACTGACTCTCCGGAAACCTTGAGATGTATCATGACATCATAGGAGCACTCTCCTTTGTGAATAGTCGCTGAGCGCTAAGCTAAACTGGAGGAAGCTTGGTGAAGGTCATCTTGATCGTATCAGTCAGTTCGATAACTGAACCTAAGTGAAATAGTTACTATTCGTTAGTGGCAACGACTTATCGTGAACGATTGCGAAGCGATGGTGACAATACATGTGTTGGTGACAATATGTAAATTCTGAGGATATTTTGGGAGATGCTGCTTATTGGTTTCCGTAAACTTCTACCCGAATTCATACATAAACTTCTATAGTTAGTAACGAAACTCCCGAGCTCAGCTGAAGGACCCGATCACATATATACCTCTTACTCGACAGGCCATATACGGTTTATGGACAGATTTTCTCCACCTTTCTCCAAAGGAGTTGCGTCACCAGCCATAATGCGATTAAATGCCACTCTCCCCTCAACGGTGAGTCTTAGCCGGAACTCGAGCATTCACGATCCGCATCTTAGAGCGAGCGACACCAACCGAACAGTAGAACGTCGGCTCATCTTGTGAGGCCAGATGATCAAGACTTCCTCCCTGTGATCACAGCGGACGAGATGGAGCCTGGTCCAACAGATCTGGGCCTTTCCTGCGATTCGGGTATTTTCGAGGGAAAATTTATGTGAGGAACATGTCAGATTGAGGCTTGATGTATTATCAGTTACCCTACGCTTTCACCAGCGGGAGAGACATTCGGGAGCGATGAATCTTCAAAAGACGTTACCTTGTGGGTGTTATCAATCCTTGAAACCACATTCTTGCTCATTGAGATTCTGATCGCGTATTCTGGTGACTCCGGATGTACTGAGCATAGCCATCGCGACTAGACAAGAGGCTATTGTAATCGTGGAGTAGAGCGTATGTTATATCACTGAGTGCTAGTCACTCTCCATATCAATCTTATGGATGATTCAACTCTCGGACAATAGAGCGCCGGGGAAGTTTCCGAGTCGCAATTAGTATGCGAACGCTCGGCATCATTATCATTAGTTTCTGTAGTCGCTGTCATTACTCAGATACATTGAGGGGGCTGAACTAGCTCCTAAGCACGCAACGGTCAGATACCATCAGCAGACTTCCCAGTATTTCACAAGGCCGAGGCCTCTACTCTTGAGATTTTCTTCTTGTTAGATACCTTCTACAAGATGCATCATATAAATGCAACGGGAGCGGGACATGGATTAGATTGCGGTGAGCAGAGTTGGGGATAATGTCTGCCGCGGTTGCAACATCCTCCTGAGCAAAAGTTGGAATATATGTTCGCTTTACTCAGCTGAGTTCAGGAATTTCCTCGCCAACTGTGGAAGTTTGCACACGAATTTGGGTGGAAATGTGTATAAACCAATGAGAGTTTCCCAAAATTATCTCAGAATTCTCATGTCGTCTCCAACACACGTAGCTCACCATGGGCCTACTTCCTCGCACTGAGCAAATGATGCATCGTGGAGCTCCTCACGTACGGAGCTCACCAGCTTGCCTATGGACGATCCTCGATATGTTATGATCCGTCACGAATCGTCCAGAAAAAAAGTACGCAAAACTTATACAATGAGGCAATAGCTAGACCACTACTCTCAGCGTTCATACAAAGCCTCGAATGGATAGATGTCACGAACTTCTACAATTACCAACTAATGCAAATGCGCTCATACTGCACGAAAGCGTACCCGTGGAGACTTCACAAGAGTCATCTCTTATAGTGGAAGACTCATATTGTATCAATGCAAGACTTATCGTATTCGTAGTGCGAATGCGACTATAATACCACTACGATATGATACAATGAGAATACAAATCTCATATTCTGATCTTATCATGTAAACGCTCCTCCGACACAGGTCTGATATACAAATTGTACATCAATTGTATAATACAATCTGTATCGAGCAGATACAACAACGTAACGTTGTTGATGTACGACATATTTACGTTGTTCATTCCTTGTAAACAACGTTGTTGTTCAACTGTATACAGCAACCATGTATGAACAGAGTGTGAGATATATACAGCAATATCAACATCGAAGTTTGACTGTTGAAGATGGTCACGCCTTCTAATAGGAGGCTCCTTCGGGGTTGATAGTAACGCGGAATCCTGCTTAGGTGGGATCGCCCAGTTGAGCTAATGACGGGCCAAGAGATCTCAGTCGGTGACTCAACAATGAGCGTGAGCCATCGCTACTCATTTCTTCCCTACCGTACCATACTCTCTGCTATTCATCGTATCCGTTTAGATCACTGGGGGTCCTGCTCATGATCTGCTGAGCGAGTGGTTGGCTCTTTATGGCCTCACTCATATTAGAGAAAATATCTTCGATTTGCACCCGGTAAGATTCCGGTGTAGAACTCGGAAGTCCCCTCAGTGGACTCCAGTGTGGGGAGAGTAAACACGTGAAGAACTACATGTGTTGGTGACAATATGAAAACTCCGAGGAAATCTTGGGGAATTCTTGTTGGCTTCTATCCACTTCTACCAGAAGTTATGTGCATACTCATATAATGATGAAGAAACTCCTGAGCTCAGTTGAGGGAAGCGAACATGAATTCCTCCACCACTGTGGACCCCACCGTTGAATCCACCAGAAAAACCTAACGTTACATAATATACCCCTTCGGTTAAATGCGATACGCGCACGAGAAATTTTTCACGAGTGAACGATTGGATGCCGTCTCATCGAGTTCTCGAGAACGGCACATCCGGTCCAGTCAACTCGGCAATAACAATGAAGGATTAACGGAACATATTACTCAAACGATTCGATGCTACTGATG
>NW_003207206.1:96420-98300 GCF_000006405.1 Perkinsus marinus ATCC 50983
ATATCTATGTCGAACCAGAGCAGCGTCCTCAATGAAGTGAGTGATCACAAAGCGAAGATATATTCCTCCAACACTGGGCAGGAGTATCATCACGTCGCACCCACCACTGAGTTCGCCGGCTTTCCTCGAGAGCTCTTCTTCCAACTCTCTTATGGTCTCCTGAGCTTGTTCGAGCTGAGCTGGCAGATGACCAGCTTTATCAAGGATGCTGCTACGCTCAAGTGCAGCTAGGCGAGCCTGAATCAAATTGATATGCAATTGTGTGACAGATGATAGTGAACAAGTTGTCGCTATCATCACAGTCCCAAACGGGTACTCTCATCATCACAACACATGTTCATAGCCATCGTTACATTGCAAATCGATTATCATTAATCTCGGAAAATAACACACATTTGCATACACTGTATATTTAGTTCACCTCTCTCCGTGCTTCATCTCGCTCCTTTTCCACTTCCTTACACGTTGCTTCAGATCTACTCAAAGAACTTGACAAATGATTCACCTCAGATTTCAACCGGTCAATTTCAGCCCTGTAGTTAGCGCAATCACCACGCAGAGAATCGATCTGGTCTCTCGCCCTGAAAACGTTGGGGTAACATACCAAAAATCTATCTAACTTCGACAAATAACGTCCCCTAGGGTTTGATAAAAATGTTCCTAATGATGACATTTACATTGGAAACTGAAGAATGTAGAATAATGTGTTCCTAGCCATACCTGGAAAATTCTAAACGAGTTCCCCCCGGGAACATTATAGGTTCCCTGGATGATTCCAGAATCCAAACACACTTAATTGTACAGTTGTTTTTCACCTTATAGATTCATCTCGTAGCCGTTGAGTCTCCACATAGCTCCTCGCGGTTTCTTGCATCTCCTTCACCGACACTTGCAATTCGTGACTTCTGATGACCTGTCGGCGTTTGATCGCAGGTTCGATCCCCGGTGACGACACTTTCATCACCAGAGCTCTTTTCAAAACAGCGGCCTCCCTCTCCATGCGAGTCAAGTCCTCTGTAAGGCGTAGGTTCTCAGCCGATATCAAAGCGGCTTTGGTACGATGGTTGTCATCGTTCGATGAGCAGATCGATTTCGGAGAGTTATCTCGCTGGACGGAAAAAATACTTCAACATGGACTGGCCTTGTCGGGGCTCGCAGATGATGTGGCACAAAATATGCATATGGTCAACTACTTGTGAAAATTCTCGGAGATTCTTATTGGTTTATGTTCACTTTTATCTATACATTGTAGGGAAACTCCTGAGCTGAGCCTGGGAAAACTGACGTATATTCCTCCAACACTAATCACGAGTTGTCGTTCCTGACTTACTGATCGCGATTGAGGTTTATCATTGCAACTCTGATCTGCATAACCTCTCGAGAGCTCATTCCGCAACGACTCCACGTGGCCTTCCAATTTCTGAATCGTCGATTTACTCGCCATCAGTCGTTGCTCGAATTCCTTCCTCTCCATGAGCTGAAATGATGAGGAGGATGCGTTTGGTTCAACTCGGGAAGAACAGAACGATGATCGAATTAATCAGTTTGCATGTGTTGGTGACAATGGGAAAATTTTGGAAAATTTAGCGTTGGTTTCTGCACTCTCCTATTTGAATTCGTATGTAAATTTCCATAATTAGCTTTGGAAACTCCTGAGCTCAGGTGAGGAAAGCGATTACATATATTCCTACTCCAACACTGTATAGGAAACTCCTGAGCTCAGGTGAGGAAAGCGATTACATATATTCCTACTCCAACACTGTATAGGAAACTCCTGAGCTCAGGTGAGGAAAGCGATTACATATATTCCTTTTCCACACCGCCACTACGAATCGCAATAAGCAGTGAAGAAGTAGTAAACCGTCGATTCACATCAACTC
>NW_003207206.1:98400-101169 GCF_000006405.1 Perkinsus marinus ATCC 50983
TCATCTGTATCCATCCTATTCTACTCTAGTCATTGAGTAGATTACTGCACGAGCCGGTTTGCTGTCCATGACTCTCAGAATAAAGAGATGTCCCAAAATTCTGGTATAGTATTGGTTCAATATTAGTATACGACAAGCTTCAGCTCCGGAAGATTCGCCACCTGAAGTTGATACTTTTTGATATTGATTTAATCTATCTTCGAGAATTGGATGGTTACTTTTCCTTGATTTCGTATACGTTGTTGTGGCTCCATCAGGCCACCTACGACCGAGTACAAGGGCATTTACGATGGCTCTTACGACCCACGAGAGAATCTTTTCGGAAGAAGTAACAGAACCGTTCGTTGTAAATCGTGAGGATTATCCGCTACCGATGGCGATCCGTCATCATGCCGTTCGAACCATCGTAACTATTTTGATGAGATATCGTTGATTTCAGAGATTCACGGAAAGTTCGCCCATAGAGGCACACTGAGAGTTGTGAGTTATCCGAATTCCCAGAAGCAGATCGATTCGGTGAAAGAAAGGAGTTCCTCATCCAATGACGAGGTAAGGGCAAACGCTGTTAGGAAGCTTCTGAAGTGCCGTACGCAGTTCTGTGTCTGGCGACCCGAACTAGAAGTGTACTGTTCACTGTGCAGCACAGTCTGTGCTGCGATCCGGTGGTGGATCTAGTTGTTCTACTAGTTTTTTTTAAGCTATAGCACACAGTAGAACATACGTGTTGTGAATCACAATTTGTGATACGCGACTGAGTCACATGATACCTGGGAAATGCAATTTGATGCAATTCAGGCAACCCGTTGGATGAAGCGAGAGTACCTCCACGTGGCGTTCGTACATGGGCGATACTACGCACATTTGGGCGAGGTGGGGAGGGGCAACATAGTCTCTATTGGGATGACTCAATGATTCGGCTCGCAGCTGTGAAATGAGCTCCCCTCTTGCTGCTGAGTATAAGCCTATAACCGTGGACTCCGCGAGACAGATTAATTGATGTTATCATGAACGTTCGATGCGATCCTCAGCTTTCCATTGAGTCGAAGCAGTCGGTATGGTTGCGACTCAGCCGAGATCATCCGCATTGGTTGCAACCCATGGACAGGTTTCGCATAGGAAAACTAGTAAGATGATATTACATCGTTTAAAGACTATCCATGATTGTATATATCCTGGCCGGCTCTACACCAGGCTTTTCTAAAGTCGAATGATGCATGGCGATTTGTTGCTGGAGTATTATCATCGATGTTATTCCTGTGACGAATCGGGTATCGACCAGTGACTTGGTCTTATCTAGCTCGATAATGGTGATCACAGAGGAATAGTCAATAATGGGAGTGCTTAGTTGAGTTTTGGAACACCGAAATTACAGAAATATTGGTACTCTGGAAGTCAAGCATTCATCACTGCAGGAGTTCACAATTCGCCGTTTCCGCGTTGGTATTTGCCATCAGCAGGGTTATCGACCAACAATGGAGGATGAGGAAGTCATCTTACACGTATTTGATGCCTTTACCATTCTTATGGAAGAGCTTTCTGTCAGGATATCGCTGTGTCCAACCAGAGACAATGCAGTTGGTTTGCAGTGTGAGTCTGCTGCTCTGTACTCAACTAGATTTTGCAGTATTAATGAGTATACGACGAATAACATTTCGCAATATTTTGATCGATTGAAAGAGTTGTCGAAAAAACTAATGATGTATGAGAGCAGATACGACGGTCATGGGGGTCGAGAATGTGTTGAATTCGTGAGAAAATATCTGCATATCAATTTCGTGAATCAACTTCATCAACAAGGTGAGTAACTCTGGGATATGATCTCTTCACAGTGAATTATATACATGCTTATCACTGAAGAAATTATCCGACAATGATATTAAACCCGAATGATAATGATTCTCATCAGTCGCTGGTTCGAATGCCCAAGGTAGTTTTCAGGCGGTTTCGACAATTCTGAGAACGTCTTTGGCGACGTATTGAAGTGCTTGATGCAGGTGGGTCATTTCCATCAGGGTTCGTATGACATTGATAGTATGCTCGTGAACCGACACACTGCTTGTTCTTGCAGCTTCGACTCGCATCGATACTCCCACTCGCTTTGAACATAATTAGCATATCGCGAATCGTTGATAGTGCTACTCCATAGGCACATAAGGAGACAGATGAAGCCTTTATCAAGACTGCCACTGAGGAAGACTGGTCGAGTGCCGCGGGTTCGCCACCACAGGGGCACATCTATTGTCGTTCAAGTGGTCTTAGGTTGTGTATCAGTGATAGTCCTTATCATGGGCAACGCGATAATCTGTGCCAATACCGGGGACGCTCGGGGAGTGCTATCTCGGAATGGGAGGTGAGTAGTAGTAGTAGTAGTAGTAGTAGTAGTAGTAGTAGTAGTAGTAGTAGTAGTAGTAGTAGTAGTAGTAGTAGTAGTAGTAGTAGTAGTAGTAGTAGTAGTAGTAGACTACTACTAGTAGTAGTGGTTGTGATTTAACAGTGTCATAAGGTTTTATCAGCACAATCATTCCGTTGTCCTGCGGTGCTTCACTCATTCAACAGGGCGATAGCTTTATCGAATGATCAACGCCCTTCACGACAAGATGAATTCAAGAGGATTCGAGAAGCAGGAGGGTTTGTGTTCTTCGGCAGAGTACTTGGAAAGTACGCAGCATAACTTCAATGCATGTGGTTGTCCCTGACGTCTCAGATTAGCAGTGTCTCGAGCGTTTGGCGACCTGGAGTATAAAACTGGCTTGCCCGATGATCAGCCGC
>NW_003207206.1:101269-109694 GCF_000006405.1 Perkinsus marinus ATCC 50983
AAGCCTTTATCAAGACTGCAACTGAGGAAGAATGGTCGAGTGCCGCGGGTTAGCCACCATAGGAGCACATCCATTGTCATTCAAGTGGTCTTAGGTTGTGTATCAGTGATAGTCCTTATCATGGGCAACGCGATAATCTGTGCCAATACCGGTGACGCTCGGGCAGTGCTATCTCGAAACGGGAGGTAAGTAGTAGGCTAGTAGCAGTAGTAGTAGACTACTACTAGTAGTAGTGGTTGTGATTTAACAGTGCCATAAGGTTTTATCAGCACAATCATTCCGTTGTCCTGCGGTGCTTCACTCATTCAACAGGGCGATAGCTTTATCGAATGATCAACGCCCTTCACGACAAGATGAATTTAAAAGGATTCGAGAAGCAGGGGGGTTTGTGTTCTTCGGCAGAGTATTGGGAAAGTACGCAGCATAACTTCAATGCATGTGGTTGTCTCTGACGTCTCAGATTAGCAGTGTCTCGAGCGTTTGGCGACCTGGAGTATAAAACTGGCTTGCCCGATGATCAGCCGCCATTGGTCATTCCTGATCCTGAAATTCATGCCGACTTCATCAAGGTGTGGTATCGAGCGAAATTCTGAATTTGAACATCTGTGTCGGCTATCAGGACGAAGACGAATTCATTGTTATTGCCTGTGATGGTCTCTTTGATGTCCTCTCCTCACAGGTTAGCTCTAAAATTGCTCCTTTATGAAGGCAGAAACGATTGTGTGTTTTATCCCATGTAGGAAGTCGTTGACTTTGTACGGAATCGGCTAAGCCGGATGCCTAAGGGCGAGCAGGATCCAGAAATCGTGTGTCATGTGGGACGATCACCTGGAGAGTTTTTAAAAGCTGTTTGTATAAATTCTGCCGTTTGTCAGGATCTGGTGAATGAGGCGATATTAGAGAAGAACTCTCGAGATAACGTTACCTGCATGATCGTGATGCTGAAGAGGTCGATAAAAGGCAGAAATTAATATGTTGGAGAGTCAACTGGAAAACATGCTCATGAAGAACATGCTTCTGTTGTTAACATTATCGGGGTTTCGTTCGATGAGTGAGATCACCCAGTTGGAATGCAACCGTTCCATGAGATCATGTTGGACCTGGGACAGTGCAATAACTGCTGCTTAATGCCGTAACGGCTCTTGTTAGCATATATCGATGAAGTATAGTCGAAGGCTTGAGCTATGCTGGTTGAGATGATCAAATTGTGCATTCTGGCACTTCACGAGGGCTTTGTGCGTGAGTGTATGTGACGAGAAAGCTCGATTAGCATTAGTACTTAGTAATGTGCGCAAAGATTCTTTCGACTCCCGTGACAGACAAGGGATTCACGGCGTGAGTGATGTAGCATATGAGGAAGTAGAGTACTCAACTAGTCGTACCGAGGCAAATGGTTCTCGCGTACAGCGTACAAAGGGATATGTGTGCAAAATTAGTCCACTGTACTCACTTTAAGAGGCATTGACTGCTGAGCTAATGTTGTCCTGATGATGAAATCATCATGACAAGGATCTATGATAAAAGTTACATCCGCGCACAAACGTAACACGCAGACACATAGAAGATAAGGTAGAGTGTGAATTGGTTTCATACGCGTCCCACGGGAGGACCCAATCTCCACTCTTTTAGCATTGTCTGAGAATGCATATCTCAAAGACAGCCGACCAGGGTAAACCGTCGGGCTCTTAAATCGTTGTTAAACAACAAGTCACAACACTCATTGCTGCTGCGTTCTTGTGGCAAGCAGTGCAAGGTCTGTTTTTCGATTACTGTTACGCTGTGTTCGCGTGGAAGAACGCTGAAACCTCTTTATATCGGAAATAGTTCAACTAGACATGTGATGATCACAAGTGTGAGGTCGACTTGGTAGACCCGGACGGCGATCGGGGATGCCAAGTCAAGTCGAAACTCGATTTCAATCTGGAATGCTCTCTCTGCAGACCACACACACGGCCCGCGTCGCTCTTGGCCATCGTAGAAACTGATAAGAAGATCCGGTCAAAATTCAAAACGGTCGCGAAAATGACTTAACCCTTCATTGCGGTAACGCGTGATCGGATAAAACTGATCTATGATCAGTTCTACTAGTTGCCTCTGACAGTCGAAATCAACTAGTTCCTAGTCCACGCAGCATCCAAACATATACGACGATCAATCAAGTCACATTACGACGATACTCAGTTGACAGTCTTGGAGGAATATATGCTTGCTTTCCTCAGCTGAGCTCGAACGCTTTCAAAACTACATTATGGAGACGACTTAGAAGTATACAAAAACCAACCATAATTTCCCAAACACACGAAGTTGACCCCGTCATAAGAACGCCTTGCCTCTTTTTTCGCATAGAGCATCGTCCAGCTGAGCTTTCAAGTTGTTCACTCGGTTTGCCAGACTACTTTCAAGATCGTATCTGAGCGACAGAACCATAATAAAGCCAGATGAAACTCGTCTACTGTCCCTCTCGAATTTCCTTCAACTCTTGTTGCTTCCTCGACAGTCCTTCCCTGAGTTCATCCACTAACTCTTCAATTCGATCCCTTCCCGAGGCCGCCCGCAGTAGCTGTTGACCGCGCGATATTTCCGCTTTCACTCGACGAGCCTCAGCATCTCGTCGCTTCCCTTCACTCGCGCCAGCAATGACGTCTTTTCTCAATCTCTCTATCTGTGCTTCCAGAGACACCAGATGCTCTCGAGCAGCGTTAGCTGCTATTTCGTTGACACTAGCCCTCTCGAACGACTCCTTGAAATCGGCAGCCAGCCGTGCGCTGAACAGGTGCCGCGCATCTACTCTACAGTAGGTGCCAATTTGATATGCAAATGTGTGTTATTTTGTAGGACAAATGACTGTGAACAAGTTGTCGCTATCATCACAGTCCCAAACGGGTACTTTCATCACAACATATGTTCATAGGCATGATTACATTGGAGTTTCACCCTAGTGATATGAAAAAGACTATTGAAGAACATATTTCACGACTACTGCATAGCACCGCGAATATCGCGTTTTTCACTGAGTTGTACGCCACTTCACGTGAAACGGGTGAAACAGATCGATTCTCATTCATCTCGGAAAATAACACATATTTGCATATCAAATTGACACGCCACTGTAACTATGGTGGCATTCGCAGACCCACTTTTCTAACCGCGCCTCATCGAGATCTTCTCTCAACTGTTTCCTCTCGGTGGTGATATCCGCCAGCAAATGTTCATACTTGTCAATTTTCGAGGACAATAATGTCTTTTCGTGACAATACTCCGACACTGTTGCGCTATGAGCTGTTGTTAAACCTGAATTATTATCATTTCACCAGAAATTTCGATGATCTATGGTTAAGGAGGAAATTCCTGGCTAAAGCTGAGGAAAGCGTGTAATTATAACGCGAGCACAGTATCTGCTTCTCTCGACGTCTTGTTATATCTCAGCGTGGCGCTGAGTGAGGTCAATTATCTCTAGCGCTAGGCGTTGATTATGTTCTTCGTATTTGCGAATTTGAGCAAGTACCAGCATTTTTTGGTATTGTTAGCATCCACTTTAAGTGCCCATATCTATGTCGAACCAGAGCAGCGTCCTCAATGAAGTGAGTGATCACAAAGCGAAGATATATTCCTCCAACACTGGGCAGGAGTATCATCACGTCGCACCCACCACTGAGTTCGCCGGCTTTCCTGGAGAGCTCTTCTTCCAACTCTCTTATGGTCTCCTGAGCTTGTTCGAGCTGAGCTGGCAGATGACCAGCTTTATCAAGGATGCTGCTACGCTCAAGTGCAGCTAGGCGAGCCTGAGGGACAGTACAATTTGATATGCAATTGTGTGACAAATGACAGTGAACAAGTTGTCGCTATCATCACAGTCCCAAACGGGTACTCTCATCATCACAACACATGTTCATAGCCATCGTTACATTGCAAATCGATTATCATTAATCTCGGAAAATAACACACATTTGCATACACTGTATATTTAGTTCACCTCTCTCCGTGCTTCATCTCGCTCCTTTTCCACTTCCTTACAAGTTGCTTCAGATCTACTCAAGGAACTTGACAAGTGATTCACCTCAGATTTCAACCGATCGATTTCAGCCTTGTAGTTAGCGCAATCACCACGAAGAGAATCGATCTGATCTCTCGCCCTGAAAACGTTGGGGTTACATACCAAAAATCTATCGAACTTCGACAAATAACGTTCCCTAGGGTTTGATAAAAATGTTCCTAATGTGATGATGACATTTACATTGGAAACTGATTGAAGAATAATGTGTTCCTAACCATACCTGGAAAATTCTAAATGAGTTCCCCCCGGGAACATTATAGGTTCCTCGATGATTCCAGAATCCAAACACACTTAATTGCACAGTTGTTTTTCACCTTATGGATTCATCTCGTAGCCGTTGAGTCTCCACATAGCTCCTCGCGGTTTCTTGCATCTCCTTCGCCGACACTTGCAATTCGTGACTTCTGATGACCTGTCGGTGTTTGATCGCAGGTTCGATCCCCGGTGACGACACTTTCATCACCAGAGCTCTTTTCAAAACAGCGGCCTCCATCTCCATGCGAGTCAAGTCCTCTGTGAGGCGTAGATTCTCAGCCGATATCAAAGCGGCTTTGGCACGATGGTGGTCATCGTTCGGGGAGCAGATCGATTTCGGAGAGTTATCTCTCTAGGAGGGAAAAGTACATCAACATGAACTGGTCTTGTCGGGGCTTACAGATGATGTGGCAGAAAATATGCATTTAGTCAACTCCATATGAAGATTCTCGAAAATTATTATTGGTTTATGTTCACTTTCAGCTATAAATAGTGGGGAAACTTTTGAGCTGAGCTGAGGAAAACTGACGTATATTCCTCCAACACTAATCACGAGTTGTCGTTCCTGACTTACTGATCGTGAGTGAGATTTATCATTGAAACTCCGATCCGCATATCCTCTCGAGAGCTCATTCCGCAGCGACTCCACCTGGCCTTCCAATTTCTGAATCGTCGATTTACTCGCCATCAGTCGTTGCTCGAATTCCTTCCTCTCGATGAGCTGAAATAAGGAGGATGAGCGAAGGAATGATGATCGAATTAATCAATTTGTTGGTGACAATGGGAAAATTTTGGAAAATTTAGCGTTGGTTTCTGCACTCTCCTATTTGAATTCGTATGTAAATTTCCATAATTAGCTTTGGAAACTCCTGAGCTCAGGTGAGGAAAGCGATTACATATATTCCTACTCCAACACTGTATAGGAAACTCCTGAGCTCAGGTGAGGAAAGCGATTACATATATTCCTACTCCAACACTGTATAGGAAACTCCTGAGCTCAGCTGAGGAAAGCGATTACATATATTCCTACTCCAACACTGTATAGGAAACTCCTGAGCTCAGGTGCTGAGGAAAGCGATTATATATATTCCTACTCCAACACTGTATAGGAAACTCCTGAGCTCAGCTGAGGAAAGCGATTACATATATTCCTACTCCAACACTGTATAGGAAACTCCTGAGCTCAGCAGGTGAGGAAAGCGATTACATATATTCCTACTCCAACACTGTATAGGAAACTCCTGAGCTCAGCAGGTGAGGAAAGCGATTACATATATTCCTACTCCAACACTGTATAGGAAACTCCTGAGCTCAGCAGGTGAGGAAAGCGATTACATATATTCCTTTTCCAACACCGCCACTACGAATCGCAATAAGCAGTGAAGAAGCAGTAAACCGTCGATTCACATCAACTCTAAACTGGATTCCTCAAGATTCAACTTCTGAGTACTGAATTTAGAGCAACAGAAATGTTAATGGTAACATTTGAAATTTTTCCAATTTTTTAGTTTCTAATATTTTCGAGTGTATCGGACTGTAATTTTCTTTTCAAGGCCCGACGAAAATGGACACTTCCTCCCCACCCTGTGTCACTCATGGAGGCAATAGGAACGTCAACGATGACAATTAACATTTTTCCATTTTCCAGACATTTTTTGCATTTTTATTTTTTCGTTGTGCGAGCATTTTCGGCATTTTCACGATAGCATTAAACATTTTTTCCATTTCTTAAAAAATTTCTAAAGCATTTTTATGATGAATTTTTCTATTTTTTTCTCATCTCCAAAACGTTGTTTAGCGTTTAGATGGTAGTATCCAACATTTTTCCATTTTCTAAACATTTTTTGGTATTTTTTCCTACGTGTGATTGAAAATTTATAGTAGCAACTGGTGCATGGTCACTCACCAAACGATCAAGGCTGGTCGACGCACTCTGCAGATCGGCGTCGCTCTTCGTGAGCTTAGCTCGTGTGAGTTTCAACTCTCCAATTAGGAATGCAATTTTCTTTTCTTGTTTTTCCATAATCTGTCTTAGTTGCATCGCTTCACCCACTGCTCCTCGAACCTCCTTAGCATGTCGCGCTGTTTGTGAGAGTAATTCTGATGATAACGCTGCTGTTGAGGAGGTGTTGGCTGATAGCGATCTGAAGAGAATTATGAAGTGTAGTGGAGTGATATCTATGAGACACCTATGTGTACATCGCTCCGCTAGACTCCACTGCATGAATAGCTACATAGTATAATAATTTATTAATGTAATATCTATACAAAATGGCTATTTACCATATATAAAATCTAACAACAAACTATATGGAAGTATAAGGAACTATCACTACAGTGCGAACCAAACAGTTATGCATATGTCGATTTTCGAGAGGGCTTTCTTTACTTCGCAACTAGTACGACTATAGACTAAAACGTTGGTGTCAATCGATTTCTATCCATTTAATGACTACTGACCTCCTCACTGAGCCAGCGGTCACATTGCTGATATCAGCATTGCTGTTGTTGTTGAGTGCAGTGGGGCTGCTAGTAGTCGGTGACCGAGCTCTTCGTGAACGGGAATAACTATAGGGGGTATTAGGCATGGAAAGGGGGAGGAGATGTTGCGGGTCGGCCATGCTAGTATATCACTTGAGTACGTCGAATAGCTGCTGTGAAACGCAGTATGCGATATGAAGATACGCACATGGTCAACTGCATGTGTTGTTGGTGATGACAATATGGAAATTCTGAAGAAGATAATTTTCCTCCAACACTGCTGAATGCATTGTTGGTGTGCCATGTCGTTCAACACTACTATGTGTATTATCCCAGCTCACCTAAGCTGCATACTCAGCTGGGTAGAGGGTGGTACAATTGGATTACTTTTCTCCCTTAGAAAAGTAACTTTCTCTCTAGAGAGGTAGTTTCAATTGAAATCATTCCTCGGCGACCTCGACGCTGGCAGTTTACGGGTCGAACGTAGGCAAACCGCTAGGGGGGGGGCGATTTAAAAGGTTAAAGTCTTTGGCAGCCAGAAACCCGAACTGCTGAGAGCGGGCGACAAACCTACTGGGATTTTGCCGTTCTTCTGTCGCACTTGTAAGGATAATGACCAAGATGAGCCTATCGATTAGAATGGCGAGCGTTTTTATCTGGTTAATGTTTTACCTTTTGAATCAACGTTTTACCCATGGCTTTAATGAAATACCAAGAAATTAAATTTGTCGGTATAAAATAATTTGACCTGGAAATGCTGTAGTTTCATGCAAGATGCACGAGAAAATAAAGAAGTATAAGACTTGTAAGGGCTCCTCATTTAAGGCGTCTATCGATTCGGACGACGAATTCAGAGGCGAAGTCATTTCGCGTTACACACTGTGAGTGAATAGCACCACATGTGTTTTACGCGTTTCTCGCCAGTGAAATGTGAATTTCGCGATGTGTTTTTCATAACACTAGGGTGAAACTCCAATATACATTCCATGTTAACGATTTGCTGAAAACGCTGAGTCGTGTTCCACAAAACGTCCGAAAAATACGCCTGTGACGGTGTTGTTTTCTCGCTGGAAGAAAATGACAATTTCGGAATCACAAAAAAATTACAAGGAATTTTGCGATGTTGGTATTTTCTCTATTTTTTCATCACAAAATGTCCGCTACCACTCTCCGCGTTTTCAGAAGCACTCATAATAAGTGAGTTTGTTAATCATTTCTTATCGTCTTGCTTGCTCACTAAAATTTATGAAATTTCTTTTTCGATTTTACTCTTGGTATGTATTTTTATGACTTTCCGCATTTTTATGACTTTCCGCATTTTTATGTCGCAAAAAATTGTCATTTTTGTCACATTTTTATGAATCGTATTTATAAATTTACTTCTGGGAAATTTATTTTTTCTCCGCTTTTTTAGTTCGTTTCGGGTTAGTGTCATAAATTTTCACGTGGATCTGAAATTTTGTGTAGGGGCTCTTCTGGCACCAGGGTTGAAATATATGTTCGCTTTCCTCAGCTGCGTTTAGAGGTTTCCGAAAGAATTGCAGGAGAGATTATATACAAATTAAAATAAAAGTGTACAGAAACCAAGAATATTAAAAATTCCCTCAAAAATTTTCATGCAGTCATCGACACATG
>NW_003207206.1:109794-117123 GCF_000006405.1 Perkinsus marinus ATCC 50983
TGGAGTAGGAATATATATGTAATCGCTTTCCTCACTGAGCTCAGGAGTTTCCTATACAGTGTTGGAGTAGGAATATATATGTAATCGCTTCCTCAGCTGAGCTCAGGAGTTTCCTCATTGATTACAAGAGTTTGCACATGAGTTATGGTACAAGTGTACAGAAATATCAAAAAATTTCCCCAAATTTCCTCCCAGAATTTTCATATTTTCACCAACATGAGTAGTTGACCATGTGAATATTTTACGGAAAAAATGCGCAATTTTTTTTATCATGTGGAAATTGATTCCAACACTATGATGAGAATTTTCAGCATTTTTCGGAATCTGGCCTTCGAGGAGTATCTGCAGAAGCACTGTTTGGACGGACCAACTCTGTAAGCTGCGGTGAATCGGAATAAATCACCCACCTTAAAACGGCGCAAGTTAAGGCGTTGTGTGTTTCACAAAATGGTTTTTCCTGAAAAATTCGTGAAATTTTCGGTGCATTTTCGTTTTTTTCGGAAAAAAATTTCCCTATTTAGATTTTTATGGCGAAATACACCAACAGTAACGATTGGTCGGCATCAGAACCCATGGGTGGAATGTCGCTTGAAAACGATGGAGGAGGAGAATGTGAATTTAGCTCGAAGGTGAATCAGCAGCGTCACCATTTTTTTCCATTGGAAAATCTTCGCTGTGCGTAAGATACTCGGGTGGTGGCGCAGTTTTCCAAGATATGGGCTGCACCACTTTCACATTGTTGCAGAAGGATCATGATGGGACGCAGAACAGTTCAGGAATCATTGATAGGAATTTCGATATTCTCACTAGAGCTCTCACAGAGGGCGTTAAGGTGAACTGTCAATGCAAAAAGCGCGCGCCCAGATGATCGATTTGTGTTTTCATCTGTTGTGTATGATCAGATTCCAGCAGTTCGAAAGGGCCGTAACGATATTGTGTTGTCCTCGGATGGACGTAAGATATCGGGCAATGCATTTAAGCAAGTACCGGGTAGCCATGTGCTCCACCATGGGACCATACTTGTGAACAGCGATATGTCAGCACTGGGCAGGTGAGATAAGAACAGAACAAGACACTGATGAACACATTGATGAACATATTGATGAACATATTGCAGAGCCTGATACGAGCAAGTTTGTAAGTTTGTGTTTTTTTGAAAGATTTTGCAGAATTTTTTGTTGGGAATTGTATTAATCGCGAACTTATATATATTCCTTTGAATATCGATTTTATTTTTGTTTGACACCCACGGCTTATGATTTCTCAGATACCTTTCTCCTTCTAAACTGAAACTAGAGTCTAAAGGAGTCGCCAGTGTTCATGCGAGAGTAGCTAATCTGACAGACATCAACTCAGATCTTTCCCATGGTCAGTGTTGGTCGCATATGTGATGAAGTTAATATTCCTTAAAAGTGTGAACAACAACGCTGATACGCATCGTATAACACTTGCTCGTTGCGGGGCGATTCCAACATGAAACCTTTGGATGGCTCTATCTCATCTGTTGACTCCGATGCCAATGAATACAACGCGAACAAAACAGGTTGTGGTTTCGAGGAACGCAATATCGCTGCCTTCTCCAGTGTGCCTTGTCACACGTTTTCCTCTACATGCTCTATACGTGTTGGTGACAATATGAAAATTGTGAAATTTCGGGAAGCTCTGTACACTTCTACTACACGAATTCGTAAGTAAACTCCTGAGCTCAGCTGAGGCAACCAAACATATATTTCAACAATGCCCTTCGAAGCTGATATGGTTTTTCCAATACTATGCACTTCTCAAAACTATAAGTCGTTTTATGGTTGAATTGAACTCATCTTCAGATGAGGTCTGCGGTGCTCTCGAAAAGGCTTTTCTCGAAACATATCCGCACTGTAAAGAGGTAACTCATGATGAACTAGATATGATGCCTTGAAACACAACAGGTCATCACTCGAACACTGACGGGGGACCCAGTGACCGAAAGCGACGTTGAAAATGATGAAGTCTTCAGAGAACACTACGAGAAACTAAATGTAAGATTAATGGAAATTCACGACCCGTCTAACTTCAGTTGGCGCAATACTTGATGTGGATTCGCGCCCGATAGTGCATTTTTTCTCGTTGTGAAATGTGTTTTTCACTAATTTTTTCATGTCACGGGTGAAACTAGAATGCTGATATTCCCCCCTCTGTAGAATTGGTCATGGCGTTATGGCTCGACCCCAGAGTTCTCCCACAATATGATAGGAAGAGTTGAAGGAGTTGCCAACTTTGATGTAAGTTCGTTACATCTACTATTTGTAGTCCTCACACGTTGCGCATACAACCCTCAAGTTTGCACTTTGTGAATTGCGATTCACAGAAAACTAAATTGTGATACAAATTATCCGAGTAGTGATTAATTTGTGAATCACAATTGAATCTTTACTGTCGTTTCTGCCGCCTCGCGAAGTCTTTGGTATACCAGCATGCCAGATGTTGAAATTTGATTTATATTTTTCCACATGATGCGGAGTTTCATCGGTGATCATTTTTAGGTGCATCTTGATGTAATCAAGGGGCGCATCGCTGAATGCCGTATTTTCACAGATGCCCTGTATCCTGACGTGATTGGAATATTGGAGGAAGCATTGCTAGGCACTCCGTAAGCACTCCGTCAAAGCTGAGATATGGTTGCAATCTCGTTGAGAGCTCAACATACAGTACGTGTCAATTTGATATGCAAATGTGTGTTATTTTGTAGGACAAATGATAGTGAACAAGTTGTCGCTATCATCACAGTCCCAAACGGGTACTCTCATCATCACAACACATGTTCATAGCCATCGTTACATTGCAAATCGATTCTCATTAATCTCGGAAAATAACACACATTTGCATATCAAATTGACACGCGCTGTATGTTGTCACCGAGTTACATGTATGAGTTTCTTGCTCACTTCAAGTCATCTTCTAGGTTTTTAGATATTCAAAGGAATCGATAGAAGAAGCTCTCACCTCGAGAATACCGAGGGGACGGGAAGTGGCTGGCGAAGGAGGCGAGATACTCGTCAAGTCGTTTTCACATTGGCTGGCCAATGAGATACCTGAACTGGCCTGATTCTCACGGTCACATATTAGATGAAAATATGTTTTCGATGTGTTTCAAAGTTACGGTTCTAGAGTTGTTGGGTTGTTCGTAGTGAGTCTATGACAGCTGCCAGCTGCTGTTCAGAAGGCTTTTGGCCACTCCCAAAAGGAGAACATGATATTGGCTCGGAAGAGGTCACTATACTATACCATTATAAGAGAATGATACTCCCATGAATCCTCGAGCAAGCATTCCCTAAGACATTAAGGCTTTTGATACCAAGCATCAAATTGGTACCCGCCACTGATGTATATTAGCCCTCAATCGTACGCAGCATAGTGCTTTGCCATGACTAGGTCAGAGAGGATTTTTACTCCTTTTGCACGGAAAATGAGCTCATTTCTCCACCTCTTAAACTCGAGCATCATCATGCATGAGAATCGAGATCAACAAATAGTCCAGGTCTCGTCAATGAAGACATCGTAATGTGTGTTCACGCTAGTTACATTCAAAAAGTAATCCTACTCAAGAAATTCCACTTCCATGTGAATCAATAATTCTCGGGAATACGAAGTGTTCATTGTAAGTCCTGTACCATTCTCAACACGACAGATATATAGAACGAGACCTCAGCATGATCACATTGATAATAACATGCAACAATCACTCTAGTCAGTGGAGCTACTGCTAAGCCAAGTTACTTGAATGTGAACCTGAGATGATAATAGTAGGCAACTGTGAGAATAGAAGGACCGCAAGGATGGACGACAGTTCCCTTTCTAGAGGGGAAACCCTTCCTCAAGTGTGTATACTCACTTCATCATCATCGTTTGGTTGTTCACTGATAAGACCAACAGGGACGATGTGGAACCTTAAGACCTCACAAAAGGATCTCTTGTGAACCTATATCTACCTAAGGCCAGCTACACTCTGAGCGGAGATCTCTGCAGTGTGTGTGGTGACAAGCGTGTTGTTGTGGAGTATGCTGAGGGAGCATTCAACAACACCATTGATGCGGGCTGCTTCAACATCAAGTAGAAGGTCAACCTCAATCTGAAGAGAAGTCAATATAAAGCCTAGGGAGAGGCGTGGGATTACTCTGGACGAGCTACCAGTGATTGGCAACGAATTGCTCCCTGTGGACTGTGCTGATGACACTTGAGATACTAGGAATATACCATCGTATTCTGAAGCCTCGCACAGATAACTAAAGCAACAACACAACATCGACTCGATCGCCAAATAGTGCGAGGGGGAATATATGCACATGATCAACCACATATGTTGGTGACAATTGTGAGAAAGTTTCGGAAAATTTTCTGTACGCCCTACCCGAATTTGTATGTAAACTCCT
The DNA here is from genome assembly GCF_000006405.1 of Perkinsus marinus ATCC 50983. Taxonomy (NCBI): domain Eukaryota; phylum Perkinsozoa; order Perkinsida; family Perkinsidae; genus Perkinsus; species Perkinsus marinus. The sequence goes on from NW_003207206.1 coordinate 114,204, forward strand.
ACAAGTGAAGAAACTCCTGGACTCAACTGAGGAGCGCGAACATATATTCCTCCAACACTGATTCGTGTTATTTCCATTAAGGAGAACTGAGTGCCGATCAGTATAGCGCTTCCTCTCAGCAGCTACTTACCCGAAATATTTCGTAGCGCCGTAGTTGATACCAAAGAACACACTGTGTCTCTTTAGCCAGCTCTTCCCACGAAGTTGACTTAACGTTAGGCGTATTTTGTAGCAGCCGGTTTTCTCGAAAGGGGCTTGCTGTAAGGCAGCCTAGGCATGATCATAGTTCAGTGATCAACTGTCCTTCATTTACACTGGCTCAGTGGTGTAGTACGCTTCACATAACCAGAGGGTTATGCTATTTAGGAAACGCTGAAATAGCGATTTGTTCAAAGATAGCAATTCGTGGACTGTCGAACATGTTGGATGTGAATGACATAGTCGTGAATCATATTATTAGTAGATGCAAGATTCCCCAGAAATTTTCAATGTGTGTATCTTTTTCATTTTACTAGAGTGCATCATGGTGAGTTGATACTCCTGTCAAAAATTGAAACAGAGTTACAATATTCATCTACCACCACGCGATATGCTAATACAACGATAATTTTCAAGAAAATAGAGCGAATTATGACAAGTCTATTCACAGTAAAATAACATATTTCTACCATAGATATACGTGATAGTATTTTCCCGGTAGTATAAAAATACAAACTCGCGCACGAGGACAATAACGATGCGAGTTCCACACGATGCTCACCTGCCCTCTCTTCAGCGTTAGCGAGTTTCCAGTCCCAATGGCTTTGTTTTTCTCCACCAAAACGAACCTATAATCATAGCCTGATGGTTGCGATTTCTTGGCTGTTGTTATTTGTAGATATGTCTTATGTCTTGTAGCAGTGTCTTTGGGCAATACTTACATCGCAATTCACAACAAAAAAAGTTGCAACTATCACGCATAGTTATCGTATCTTTCTATGAGTAATATTCACCCCGATCATTCGTTACGTGAAATGTCCTCGTTCCTCCTCTGTCGCCACCGAAGGCTTTTCTTTTTCAGATCTCATTAAAGAGTCTCCACTCAGTGAACTTACGTCCTGATGACCATGGGACACTCAAAAACTGTAATTTCAGGTCTAAACTCTGCATACGTCTTCCTTGAAGTGAGCGCCTCTCGGTAGTTTTCTGTTACCAAAGTCTTGGATATCTACGATAACTTCACTCAACTGTTTTCGATCAGCGGTTATCGTCCTCACTCGTAGCTTCCCTCAACAGCTTCCCGCGATGAGCATCCTTCGACGCTTCATTTTTCCTAACATCCTTCTATAGGGTGATGTAAAGAAGTGCATCACTTTTCGTAATTTTGTGGCGAGTGACAATTTCGAACCGTATGACGTACCATCGAACGCTGTCTCAGATGGTAGTTAAATCACTCGCATGCTCTTTTTACTCCAAGAGCTATGACAATATAGAAAATACCACATTTAGGAAGAAGTGCTAGCAAATTTCATTTGTGCAGTGAGTGCACATGCGCTGTGAAATCACGAGGAAGAAAGGGTCCACTCGACTCTTTCTCCTCCATCCCCTGTGTTTCAACACGAGAAAATCTTGTCCTCCGCGAGCCACCCTGCCAGGGGTCGGTTGACTACAAGTGGTCACCAATAACCTACTTGAAGTGTACTCTAAAGCCGTATTATTCGTGGATGTGAATAGAGGCTAAGGTGAGATTGAGATCATGCTCTTTGGTAACCCATGATCATTATCATAAGCGCGTTTCAAACGAATATTCTGGAATATCCAAAATTGGTGACAGAGATAATCAACATAGAACTCTACAATACTCGTTTTCCAACTTTTTTAATTCGGAAAATGAGTATTTTAGCATTCCACGGAAAGGCAATTCCAGGGGGGGACGGTCGGATTTACTAAGTGTGAGTCACTAGTTACCGGCAACAAGACATAAGCCTGTCCACTTCCTCGTTCGACTTGTCCTCTTGGGAATTCCATTTCTTGATGAGGAGGATCACTTCATTTTCGTTGGAAATCGCCAAGTCGTCCGAATTCAGAATGGCTTCTACCTTGTTGAAGGAAAAAACATCTCTCCAACAGAGTGAAAGTGTTTATGAAAACAATTTAATGAAACTGTTCATCTGATGTCCATCGTTTTTGTGGAATTCGTCAAGAACAATATCGTTAGATATATCGGGGTACTCTTCCACGCACCAAATCCACATCGAGAGTTGGCCATCTCGCATCGTTACAGACTGCCCGAAACTGCTTGCGATCAGATAGCATGTGGATGATAACGCGCCTGGTAGGAACTCGTCTTGAATCGGCCTTAGTGCTGCACTACTTGAGACTTTCTGCGAAGCATTTCTCTTCAAATTTCCCAATGTAGTGTTCTAGCTGGAAAAATATGTTGACGAAATGTCCGGGCCCACAGGTTTGTGAACAAGTCGAGTGAAACCATCGTAAACACTTCTCGAAAAGTGTATCGATTGAATACCTACGAATGAGCTCTCAATAATCATTCGCCGCGATGATTTGAACGAAAATGCTGTGGATGAATCTCCAACACTGCCCTGTGAATCAGTGTAGTTTTACCCATGAACAATCGATATTAGATATTTGGACATTGCGATATGAAGTGAGTTGAAGACGCTTCGCGAATTACACTGGACGAATCACCCTACAGCACGGGTTTAAGGCGCTATTCACCGCTCCCATGCGTTTCTGAAATTCGAAGTGAAATGTGAGAAATGTTGTTCACTAGTGCTTTCCTTATCACTGCTGAAACTCCAGTGAGACGAGAATGCATCAGTTTTTGCTGTGAGCATGTATCGCCATCAGTGTGGTTAGTTCGCAATGTGGGTCAATAAAGTAAAGACAGCTTGCTCCCATACCATGTATGGTCACCATG
>NW_003207206.1:117223-119991 GCF_000006405.1 Perkinsus marinus ATCC 50983
CTGAATGCATATGTAGGATATTTTGAGGTGACCTAGACCTTGATAGTTTATGAAGCAAGGAATGGTAAGCAGGACGGTTAAGTTGACCGGGTCAACATACAACAACAGTAGCAAAAGCAATAGCAACAACAACAACAACAACAACAACAACAGTAACAATAACAACTACAACAACAACAACGACAACAACAACAACGACAACAACAACAACAACAACAACAACAACAACAATAGAGACAACAGTAACAGTAACAAAAGCAACAACAACAGTAACAATAGCAACAACAACAGTAACAATAGCAACAACAACAGTAACAATAGCAACAACAACAATAACAATTGCGGAGCGAGCGAAGCGAGCGGAGCGTATTCTCTCACTTTACTAACACTTTGTGCGTGCGTGCGTGCGTGCGTACAAATTATCCAGCTCGATCTAGAGAGGTTATGATCACATGCTATACACCATTCGATAGCTCTCGCTCTGGGGATACTAGAAAAAATACGAAATTAGGGTTCCGCCCGGACCATGTAGATTTCCGTGCAAAAAACATATTTTTGCAGAAAAACGCCAGGCATGGGAATCGAACCCGGGTGCCGAGCTCCGCCCCTTCTCCGAGAAGGCCTAGTAACACTAGCAACAACAACATTAACAATAGCAACAACAACAGTAGCAGTAGCAACAACAACAGTAACAGTAGCAACAACAACAAGAATAGCAGCAGCAACAACAATCTCAACAAGAACATCATCAACGACAGTAAGACCTATTTGAGCGGCATGAACAGTTATTCGACAAAATTGACTAGTAAAACGATTGACTCTCAACAACCCAGTCGGAAACAGTAAGTGTTGTGATAAAGATAGTTCAAACGCAACTCAAGTAAGTGTCCACTCACCACACAGCCCTATCATCGCACGATCGATCCCTATCTTAACTCGGCAATCTGATGAGCTTTGATATCATCAACGCTCAACCCAAGGCCCAAGTATTCCTCGAAAACACACTAACTTCATACTTCACATATGCCAACAGAGTGGTTTATCTCTATTGCACCTGCAACGACATGATATAGTAAATCGGATTGTCCCTCCATGACGACCACAACGATTCGGTCGGTATTAAATGGTGAGTTTTAGCGACGTAAATAGCAGTATAACAAGTTGTCGTTATCATCACAGTCCCAAACGGGTACTCTCATCACAACACATGTTCATAACCATCGTTACATTGTATATGCGACATAGTCTCGGATCTACTCTCGTTAAATTCCAAAAATAACACATTCTTCACATTTTCATATTAAATTGACACGTATTGTATTGTTAGTCTTCGTCATCGACAACATCAAAAAGATATTCTCCGGAAAGCAAACGCATGTGTTGCTCGTTCTCACCCTTCCCAGTTTTGATAATAGTGAATTTTCTTCACTTCGACAAATCATCATCGCGATGGAGTCGTCAAACCTGTCATAAATTCTGGGAGTTTCCCGCTGAAAACTCACCAGCAGTAGTTTCATTCGGAGGTGTTGTGGGATTTCTTAAACTATCCCATTGCTCGTATGTTATAAAGCGTGGTACCACGAATATATTTTTGTTACTTGGACACGCACTAAAGTAGCAAGAGCAATATAAGTAGTAACAGTGAAAAATGACTCACCGTTTTCTGATCGATCCGTCATATAGTGACTCGCTAGCATACCCGGGCATGCACCAACATACTTGTCGTTTATGATACCAATTGAAAGGGCACCATTCTGGAGGTGCTTTATCGGTATACCCTAAATCGATACGAAGACATCCAGGTGCACTCGTTATGGTGTTTGTGACAGTATGGAGAGCCTGAGTAAACTTCTTGGGGCGTTTTCTGTACATTTCTACCCGAATTTGCATAAAAATTTATGAAATCAATGGGGAACCTCCTGAGCTTAGCTGAAGGAAGCGAACATATATATATTGCTCCAATATATAGTTACAGCTGATCGCGTACGTAAGGCTGGTCAAAATCAAACATCTATACTCTAGCAATAGGATAGATAAACTTAAACTATTGGAGTAAAATCTGTACGTAAATTTCAATGCAACGTTCAGCCAGCCAATATACTAACACCGACGACCTTCAAAGCAAAAAGTATTTTGCTGAAATTCTATCAAAACTTACACTCAAGTGCACGCCAAGTAGTGAGGTTTTCAGTGCATGTTGGATCGAGGGCCGGTCCATGTGGGGGTAGTGCTACGAAACGTGGTCTCTTCTCATAGCATCTGAAAATACAGTACGTGTCAATTTGATATGCAAGTGTGTGTAGCACAAACGATAGTGAACAAGTTGTCGCTATCATCACAGTCCCAAACGGGTACTCTCATCATCACAACACATGTTCATAGCCATCGTTACATTGCAAATCGATCCTCATTAATCTCGGAAAATAACACACATTTGCATATCAAATTGACACGCACTGTAAGCCCTCACAAACTGTATGCCTATCACTCGAATCATAAACATAACTTGTTGTGTTGGGGTTCGCATGAACTACGACCAACACCAGAATCGAGCAGTTCTCGGAATAAATCACCCCAACATAATCGTTCGTCACCCAACTTACAGCCAGTCCCTATCCTTATGTCCATGATTATTTCCATCATCACCAGGGTCCATGACACAGTCTGAGAGTTGTCCCCAAATTTACCCCATTCTCTACTATTGCCATATTCCTGTGCTTGCGCGTTTTTTTTCTAATCTAGCACTTATATTACTAGGTAGTAAATCA
>NW_003207206.1:120091-123200 GCF_000006405.1 Perkinsus marinus ATCC 50983
AGTACGTGTCAATTTGATATGCAAATGTGTGACAAATGATAGTGAACAAGTTGTCGCTATCATCACAGTCCCAAACGGGTACTCTCATCATCACAACACATGTTCATAGCCATTGTTACATTGCAAATCGATTCTCATTAATCTCGGAAAATAACACACATTTGCATATCAAATTGACACGCACTGTGTAAAACGAGAAAATTATGGTGAAGTATTAAAATATATTTTCACCACATATCGCAACCTATTATCAAACTATTCGCTATCGTTTTCTTGCTGATATACTTCATCCCGTAACTTCCCCTTTTTTGTTCTCGACGAACAGAAAAAAAATCATCAACATCAAATCATTCGAGTTCGGGTTTCGTTCGGGTTTTTAGGGAAAAGGGAAAGAATTGACGGTATCGAAAGCATCGAGAAAATAAAAAAATCGCATCGAAAAACTATATCAAAATGTCCTCGGAAAAGAGCTCAGAAATCATCGATAAATATCATTCATGGGAATTTCACGACCCGTTTTACGTGAAGTGGCGTAAAACTCGGTGAAAAACGCGATGTTCGCGGCCTTTAGTAGTCGTTAAATATGTTTTTCACTAGTGTTTTTCATATCACTAGGGTGGTGAAACTCCAATGATAATTTTCAATAACGCTTTATCGAAGTTTCACCCGTGATATGAAAAACACTAGTGAAAAAGATATTTCACATTTCACTTCGCGGAAAATAATTTCCTTATCGGTCGCGAAAACATATACGTCTTGTTAGTTCACATGAAGTATTACACCACTTCACGTTAAACGGGTCGTGAAACTGCACAGGTACTCGCCAGAATTTCGCTCCGACGAAAATCTCCACAAAAATCATATCATGAAAAATGTTTCCACTCGATTTCATGTGAGCTTACAGCCAATCTCGTTTCTCTGGCTTCCCTCCTCCTGTATCTTTGGGGTCTGGCCGACACGCTGAGAAAATTATATATGATAATCGTGATATCTCAACTATGATGAATATCACAGTATTGACTGTTAGCCTTCAACAACGCGGTGTTCTCTTCGTGATGCTTCTCGTGAAGTCGTATACAAAACCTGGCATGGAAAGAATTCAGATAATAATGAAGTTTCACCCGAGTGATATTAAAAACAGTCGAGAAACTCGTAAAACACATGTGGCGTTATTCAACCACTTTTTCAAACACCAAGGTGCCACGGCGTTTACGGCTGAAACTGCGCTGTTTTTATGCGATTACGCTGTATGTGTAGTTCAGCATTATTTTGGAAAAAAAATCTGAATTTTTGGTTTTCGCAAAAAAAACTCATACTTTATTTTCCATCGTTAATCGTGAGAAAAATGGTGACTTTTTTTATTTTTTTACTAAGTCGACGAAAAAAGTACTTTTTACGAAAAAAATATGAAAGCTTCTATAACGTGATCGTGAAAATGAAATGATCGCCTTGTTTAGTATACGAATACTTGACATTGGGAAAAATAGGTTTTTTTAATTAACTGTTTTCATGATTTTTTGGTGTTTTTGTAGGAAATACTCTCGAAAACTTTATTGTTTTCAACATACAGCGCGTGTCAATTTGATATGCAAATGTGTGTTATTTTCCGAGATTAATGAGAATCGATTTGCAATGTAACGATGGCTGTGAACATGTGTTGTGATGATGAGAGTACCCGTTTGGGACTGTGATGATAGCGACAACTTATTCACTATCATTTGTCACACAATTGCATATCAAATTCACACGTATTGTATATGCACAATATACATAACTTGTTTTTTTTCTATCAAAAATTTCTCACCGATAAACAGGGTCCTTAACCCCTCCATCGTAATATTCCGCGTCTTCCCACATTCTGGGTTCACATGCAACAACAACATGGTGTATTCTCTCATCACGAGCATTATCGATGCGCGTGTAATCTATCGTTCCTCGTCCATTTGCATAAGGAGTTAGATTCACATTTGCCGTTGCTGCTCTTAAAATTGGCTCCCCTGAAAGGTGACTTCATCTGAGTCAAAACGTGATGATGCGTTACATTCATATTCGAAGTCCCTGGGCCTCTTCAGAGTGCAGGAAAGTTGTATTATTAGGAGGAAATAGAAACGACGTGATTGCCACATATCGAAAAAGTACTTAACACTGTTCTTGTGTGACGAGGGGGTTACTAATGACTAAGACCATGAGCTAATAAGGTGAAACAATATTATCACATACAATACACTGGAGTTTCACCACCCTAGTGATATGAAAAAACACTAGCGAAAAACATATTCCACGACTACTGCATATCACCGCGAATATCGCGTTTTTCACCACTATTACGCCACTTCGCGTAAAACGGGTTGAAACTCCATTATACTTATCAATCTTTAGATACTAGTTCGTGTAGAGGCGCCCAGACGTGTCACTATTTTGCTTATCATACAGAGATAAATACGCCTTGGTGATATCTTTGAAAAACGCACATTTTTATCATCCATATAAATAGATGAGGTCACTTGTAAATTGACAAACACGATAGGGTATTAAATGTTTCATGAATAGCTCTCCGGAGATACCCATTGCGTGCACAATATACGTTTAGTTTTCTCCATACAATTCAACTTCGGAATGCAGGAAACTCCTCGGGGTTTGTGTTGAACTCTCTGAGAAGAAAAAAAACTCGGCAAAATAATTTCGTGGCGAGTGACGCTACTTTCGATTTTTCCTTAAGCTCTACTTCTGGAGGGCAATCGAAGAAATGGGAAAATGTTGGTGATGATGATGATGATGATGGGGAATCTCCCACTGGTATGAACAGCTGCTCGGGAGTTGGAGAATTTACTGTTTTGGACATAATACGGGGGAAAATATGAAATGTCACATGCATTCGAAGAGGTACACTAGAGGGGTGATATACAAAATCCAAGTTGAAGGGTAAACCCGAAACCCGACAAGGCAACCAGAAACCCGAACTGTTATACAGATGGAAGCTGTTACTACCAAAGGCAACCAGAAACCCGAACTGTTATACAGATGGAAGCTGTTACTACCAAAGGCAATCAGAAACCCGAACTGTTATACAGATGGAAGCTGTTACTACCAAAGGCAACCAGAAACCCGA
>NW_003207206.1:123300-127932 GCF_000006405.1 Perkinsus marinus ATCC 50983
GTTTCCTATACAGTGTTGGAGTAGGAATATATGTAATCGCTTCCACATGTAGTTGACCATCTGCATATTTTCCTATACTGAGTTTTATGCAACTTTCACAGCTTCAATTATATTCCTCCGTTATAAAGTGGACCACGCTCTAAAGAGAATTGTAGAATTCTCATCCGTGTTATATTTAATTGCTCGTCTTTATTGGAATTTCACGACTACCCGTTTTACGCGAAGTGGCGTCGTAAAGCTCTTGGTGAAAAACGCGATATTCGCGGTGATATGCAGTAGTCGCGAAATATATTTTTCACTAGGGTGAAACTCCAATAATAAAAAACGGCTATGTAAAACGTAAGGATATGAATAATAAATTTTATAATCCTAATAACTTTACCAAGTGTAGTGTTCGAACCTGTGTGGGAATATATGCGCATGGTCAGCTACATGTGTTGCTAGAAATATGGAAATTTTGAGAGATTATCGTTGATTTTTTATACACTTTTACCGAAAGTCGTGTGAATGTTTCATACTATAGTGAGAAAATTTACGAGCTCAGTTGAGGAAACCAAACATATACTCTCCCACGGGTTCGAACCTGTGCAGATCTCGTTCGCCCTTTTTTCGTCATGGCAGCTCTCCCGACTCGACCAAAGAGGAGATATGCGGCTACTCTGGGAGCTGGGCGATGCTTATTGTAATATGAGAGTTGGAGGTGTTGTTTTTTGGGGGGAAAAATTAAATAATTTTCTCGGTGAGAAATCAATCTTTGTAGTAGGGCGATGAGCAGCACTGCAAAAAATGTTTGCTTTTTCCTCAGCTGAGCACAATACTTATTATAGGAGTTTATATACGTATTGGGAGAATATACAAGTGGTGTACAGAAACTAACAAGAATTATCCAAAATTTCCTCAGAGTCTTGATATTGTCACCAACACATGTGGTTGACCATGTCCATATCTTTTACCACACTGCCGACCAGTGGGAGGGGAATTTTCATTGGAAATTTCAACCGCTGTCGTGATGGAGAAAATTCTATGAATTTTCTTTGTTTTTTTTCACAGGGGCGTTATGTAGTTATATACAGTGTGAACCAAACCGTTATGTAAAGTAATATTTTCAACACCTTCAATTTTTGAGAGTTCGAAAGTCAACTTTGAGTAATATCAACATGATAACAATGTGAATCGATTGATACCAACGTTTTAGTCTATAGTCGTACTAGTCTAACATTGAAGAAAGCCATCTCGAAAATCTACATATGCATAAGTGTTTGGTTTACACTAACTCGGTAAGCGTGTGAGTTTCGTAATCTTTTCGACGCCAGAATATTCATGTTAGTGGATAATTTAACCTTTCGTGGGATTTTTTAATTTTTCGGAAAATTTTCCTCCTGGAACAATTTTTCCGGAAAATCTTTCTCGTGGAAAAATTTTTGGAAAATTTTCCTCGTGGAAGAAGTTTTTGTAAAGTTTTTGGGCAGTTACGAGGAAGCGGATTTGTTGAGGGTTCAGTCGGCGTTCAATAAGCAGGGAAGGAAGATGGCGCAAGACCGCACTGAAGGGTAGGGGAAAAATCGTCACGAGCCACGAAATTCGGGTCGACGGTCAGGCGTGGTATCGGCCGGGCTCAGCCGTTGTTGAATTACATGCCGGTGGGAGAGGACGGAGTGGAGGAGAAGATGGGAGGTAATAATTGGACCTATTTTGAATCTTTTATGGGCAACCTCTGGATACGCCAGATCAGTGTTGGAAAAATATGCACATGGCTAACTACATGTGTTGGTGACAGTCGAGGAAATTTTGGGGAATTTTCGTGGGTTTCTGCACTTGTTACCCCGAATGCGTATATAAGCTTCTATAATTAGTGAGAAAACTCCTGAGCTGAGGGAAGCAAACATATATTCCTACTCCAACGCTCAAGGAAGTTCATTCCGTCACGCGCCATGAAATTATCGCATCTCTCATCATTATCAGGTGTTGCAACTACTACACGAAAATTGACTCCTGAGGAGATTAAAATCCGTGAGGAAGAGTTGAGGAAGATGTCCGAGATGCCGTCACCATGGTCGTTGATGGATAAGGAACAACATAGGAATCCTGTTCTACGGTGAGGGGCATGATGGGACCCCGCTCTGGTAGAAATCTCACGAAATTTCCCGCGACGATTTGTGATGGAATCGGAATCAACTTATTATTGGTATTCGGCGTGTTATGGTTATCTAGATTGGATTTGCTCGTGGAGTGGTTCAAGTGGAATTTTTTTGAAAAAAAATTGGGGAATTTTTTCCCCATCACTAAAACGGTCAATAGAAGTTGTCGTTTTTTCTACTCTTCGTGGTGTTGCTGAAATTGGAAATTTTCGAGGCGAATATTTTTTTCTGAATTTTTGTTAGATTGCATGAGGAGGTATGGGCGTTTGCTGAACATTATTTGCTAACACCTAAGGGGACCAGAATGGAGGCGGGAAAAATGGCGAAAAACATCGCGGATGAGGTACAGTGCAAAGCAAACAGATATGCATATGTCCATTTTCGAGCTGGCTTTCCTCAATTTGAAACTAGTACGACTATAGACTAAAACGTTGGTGTCAATCGATTCACATTGTTATCATGTTGATATTACTCTAAGAAATTGAAAAGGTGTTGAAAATATTACTTCACATAACGGTTTGGTTCACACTGTATGCGATGAATTTTAGAATAGTAGGTGTTGGAGTAGTAATATTTGTTTGTTTTCCTCAGCTGATCTCAGGAATTCCCTTGCTAATTATAGGAGTTTATACATGAATTCGGGTGGAAATCAGAATTTTCGAAAATTTCCTTGGAATTTTCACAGGTATTTTTATGCAATTTTCGAGGCGTTTTAGGTAGAGGCTTGTTTGAGAGCTGACCAACCGTCTACCACCTCCTCGAAGAAATGGGCGTCTGTTCGGCCGTGTGGCCTTTACAGTTTGGGTGAGTTCGTTGATGAAATCTTCGCTGTGCGCAAGAGGCGTATCTTTGGGTATCTTTAGGTGTGGGGAACCTAGAAGAGCATGATGGATTTTGCATAGAGTTGTATGTTGATAATGTACCTAAGCTTTATAGTAAAGGGGGCAAGGCTGTTGTTAGAGGAGGAGGAGAGGGAGCCACTTCGGGGTAGCAGCGGGGGGATATATGCACGTGGTCAAGTATATGTGGTGCTAGCGATATGGAAATTTTGAGAAAATTTTGAAGAAATTTTGAGGAAATTTTGAGGAAATTATCGTTGATTTTTGTATACTTATACCCAAAATCGTGTGATTTTTCATAAAATAGTGAGGAAACCTACGAGCTCAGCTGAAGAAAACAAACATACATTCCCACACTGAGGAGGGGCGAGTTAATTTCGTGACGGAAGAGCTCACTGTATAAAGAGGAAAACGAATGACGATGTTCCATACAGTTTCGCGATCTGTTTGAAGTGAAGCGGCGTGATAGGTTTTCATTAGTGTTCTTCATATCATGGTGGAACGGTATTACACTGCTCCTAGAATTGGCTATATAGGGTGTGGGAGTTCACGCTGGGAGGGTATAGTGAAGACCCTTAAATGGTGTTTGTGAATGTCGTAAAAGCGATGTTGTTGTTAGCTCTAGAGCGCTCCATGGTTTATACAGTCATCGCTTATTAACTTCGGGGAATCATCATGGGAGCCTATAATGTTCCCGAGGAGAACTCATTTTGAAATTTCGACCACGTATGGCTAGGAACACATTCTTTAATCAGTTTCCAATGTAATCACATTAGCAACATTTTCATCAAACCCTATCGGGTTTACTATTATCATTCACTTTAGTGGTACTGGAGACCGCGCCTCGGAAGGGCTCATGGCGTGTGCGGATAGGCTCGTGTCGCACTTGAGTGATGTTGGTTTGCTCATGGACAGCAACGAGAAGGAGAATAAGGTTACAGTTGGTGAGGGGGGGGAATCTTGCAATCTTGCAAAATCTTGCATTTCCTCAGTGAAATGTGGGTCGATATTGACAAGTGGAATATTAAGCCCGGTTATCTATTTTACTACTACGGCTCCGGGAGGGCTGCGATGTGCTATTTGGCTGAATGCTGATGAGGCTGATGGGGTCACGCGGGTGACTAAGAAAAATATATCGGAATACCCAGCGTTGCTGCCCTTGTAAGTGTTGGAGTAGGAATATGTGTAATCGCTTTCCTCAGCACCTGAGCTCAGGAGTTTCCTATACAGTGTTGGAGTAGGAATATATGTAACCGCTTTCCTCAGCGCCTGAGCTCAGGAGTTTCCTATACAGTGTTGGAGTAGGAATATATGTAATCGCTTTCCTCACCTGAGCTCAGGAGTTTCCTATACAGTGTTGGAGTAGGAATATATGTAATCGCTTTCCTCACCACCTGAGCTCAGGAGTTTCCTATACAGTGTTGGAGTAGAAATATATGTAATCGCTTTCCTCAGCACCTGAGCTCAGGAGTTTCCTATACAGTGTTGGAGTAGGAATATGTGTAATCGCTTTCCTCAGCACCTGAGCTCAGGAGTTTCCTATACAGTGTTGGAGTAGGAATATATGTAATCGCTTTCCTCAGCACCTGAGCTCAGAGTTTCCTATACAGTGTTGGAGTAGGAATATATGTAATCGCTTTCCTCAGCACCTGAGC
>NW_003207206.1:128032-130940 GCF_000006405.1 Perkinsus marinus ATCC 50983
GGTATATTTTACCTCGCTGTCTTTCATAGTGCGTAGTACGATACGATTTAGTAGTGAAATCTTCGCGGTGCGCTGAGGTGTGGGAGAGTGATAATAGTAGTTGCATATCTTGTACTACGTTGAAGTCGTATAATCTGCCTGGTCAAACTTGTATAATTCTGTTTCTACCAAAAAAACTAAGTTGAAATTTTCGGCATGAGAAATTTCCCAGCAAATTTTTGTTTGATTTAAATGATTTTTTTTTGTTGCGGCTCAGATTTTGCGTAAATATTTCCTCCCGTTTGATCTCCTTTTCCTCCACCTTGCGGCAAGGCGAACGATTATTGTGAGTAATGGGGAAGATCCTATGGCCCTGTACCGCACTATGAAGATTTATCATACTCAAGATGTGTGGTTTCGGAAGCTCTTTGCGGTGTTCTCAAGATATGCTTATGTCAACACTATAGTTGAGGTTTGACCAGAATCGGGCTTGAGTTGAATCTTACCATGATGAACCTAAAGATTCTCTCAGTTTTACTCTACCACTGTTGAAAGGGTTTGACCAGAATCGGGCCTGAGTTGAATCTTACCATGATGAACCTAAAGATTCTTCCAGTTTTTTCTCTACCACTGTTGAAAGGGTTTGACCAGAATCGGGCCTGAGTTGAATCTTACCATGATGAACCTAAAGATTCTCTCAGTTTTACTCTACCACTGTCCCAATGCCGGCCAAAGCGATGGAGTTGTCGGAGTATCTCGAGCGGATCGAGCGTGCTTGCCGACCACCGAGGGAGTGGAGCAGAGCATGCGAAATGGTGATGGAAAATGTGGAGCATGTATTAAACGATCATTACGGTGATAAAGGACCAAGAGTTAAAGCACAGGTAATTTTTTTGGGGGAAAAATTATTTTTGCGGCGGAATGGAAATGGTTATGTAGTTTTGAAATGGCGTTTTAAGGCACATGTAGTTTTGCGGTACGTGAAGGTGTAATTTTTTTGGGGGGAAGAGTTTGCATTCCTTGGTCGTGGAATGAAAACGTTTATGTAGTTTTTAAAATGATTTGATTTTAATGAGGAGTTTTGAAGCAATAGGGGTGGGAAGGACGGCAGATGATTACGGTTTGAATTCTCTAGGATTAGATCCATCATAAATTTAATTTTTGTAGCGTTGTCAATTGCACGCGTACGCACATTATATCTTGATGATACCACAACATGAACAACAGGGGTTACAAGTGTGATGGTTGTGGTAGATATTCGACAGTTTTTGAGCTGCGGAAAATTGGGCAAATTTTTCATTTTTCTTGGCAAAAAAATAAGTCTGGGGTCATGAGGGAAAAGTTTGACATTTTTTTTGTGTGAAAATTTCAATTTTACCATGGCGACGGTATTGGAATGCATATTCGCTTGTCTCAGCTGAGCTCAGAAGTTTTTTACGAGTTCACATACGTGTGAGGAAATGAGCAAAATTTCCGAAAATTTCCGGAATTTCTATATTGTTACCAACACATGTAGTTGACCATATGCATATTTTCCGATCGCAAAATATTTTTTCCGTTATTGTTCCTCAGGGATCGTATGTGCAGAGCTTGATGATACGTGGAAGCGATTTGGATTTAGTCTTGTATAGGAAAGGTCGCCGGATAAACTCTTGTAATAGGGTGGGGAGATCTCGGGTTCGATTCTCTGCGCGTGATTTTTTCATGCAATTTTTATTTCTCTGCAGCTCTGGATCAACCGATGGATGTGGCTGCATGGGCTTTGTGACATTTTGAGAAATTATTGATTATCATTGGAGTTTCACCACCCTAGTGATATGAAAAACACTGGTGAAAAACATATTTCACGACTACTGCATATCACCGCGAAAATCGCGCTTTTCACCGAGTTTTACGCCGCCACTTCACGTAAAACGGGTAGTCGTGAAACTCCAATATTTTTCTGAGATTTTGAGCACGATTTTGTTGTGGACTTATAAAATAATAAAAAATCGTTGGTGTGGCTACATTCGAAAATTTGATTATGTTTCGGTGCCTAGGGGGACGCTGTTTATAGTTGATACAGATTTTGGAATATATTTTTGTAAGGTTCTAAGAACTGCGTGAAAAGATATTTAACTACGACCACTGAGGCGGTGGTGCGGTCGTTGAATAATCTGAATAGCGATGTCAGGGCTCGGGTGAAACAGAGAATTCTGCACGCACGAGTTCCTATTGTAAAGCTAGTGTTTGAGGTAGCTGGGAGGCAATTTCAGTGGCAGTGTTGGAGTAGTAGGAATATATGTAATCGCTTTCCTCAGCACCTGAGCTCAGGAGTTTCCTATACAGTGTTGGAGTAGGAATATATGTAATCGCTTTCCTCAGCACCTGAGCTCAGAAGAGTTTCCTATACAGTGTTGGAGTAGGAATATATGTAATCGCTTTCCTCAGCACCTGAGCTCAGAAGAGTTTCCTATACAGTGTTGGAGTAGGAATATATGTAATCGCTTTCCTCAGCACCTGAGCTCAGGAGTTTCCTATACAGTGTTGGAGTAGGAATATATGTAATCGCTCTCCTCAGCACCTGAGCTCAGGAGTTTTCTTACTAAGTATCGGAGTTTGTAAACAAATTTTGGTTGTAGTAACGAGAACTTTGAAAAAAATCCCTCGAAATTAGTCTGTGGGGAAAAACTCGGAAAAATTCCTCAAACACTTTTACCGATTTTATCGTATTTTGCGTTATTTTTTCGGCCCGGCTGTGCATAGGTGCATCGTATTTTTTCATGGGAATGAACGCGCGAATTTATGCTCTTCAACAACGGGAAAAATTACGAAATGGGAATATCCTGGGGAAATTTTTCCGATTTCGTGATATTTTTACCATCATCTTTTTGTGATTGTCGCTACAGGTTCGCTCTGACGTGATCGATTGGAGACCTCCGACGAGCCC
>NW_003207206.1:131040-136047 GCF_000006405.1 Perkinsus marinus ATCC 50983
AGAGCCCGAGCTACAGCTAACGAATCTGGAACGAGATGCGAAAATACCCTCAGGGTGATCATTTCATGGCATTTTAAGGATCAGAGTTGATCTGAGTATATATGGGGAAGCAAATGATTGAGTTTCACACCCTTATGGAAATCAGAATCTCGTAAGCAGCCAAACGCTGTTCTGACTGAGCTTTCCGCGACTTCATTCTTGAAATAGGGATAGGTCGACAGGGCCCTCAGGAGTTTATCACGCCTCACCTGTCACGCAGACCAATCAGCTCGACACCTTCAGGCTGAAGATATAGCATACGCTCTCTGGCAAGGAAGTCAGACCATGTTTGACGTATGGTCTGACTTCCAAAAAAAAACCAAAAATCAATCAGAATTCACACGATCTGATCTTCATCGCCAATCGTATTGCTCCTTCCCCCCTTCACGTTTTTTGTCTTCTGACTGAATGTCTGTTGGAAGATTTCTGCTAAACTTTCCATCAGACTTGTTGCTCGACCGGTTGGTGCCGGTAAATCCTGGAAGCCTTCGACTTCGGGCGTTGGTATACTACCTTTCCCGCATCCTGCTATGATTTTTACTAACCAGGTGAGGGACGTTAGAGAGACTCTTTGTATCGAGGGATAGGCGTTCATTTATAACGCAGATAAACTGAGTTTCGAAATGGGCTTATTACTGTAACTGTTCTCTAGGCCCTAGAGTCTAGGGTTAGTCATGGTTGAAGAATATGAACATTTGGTTCTCGTCCATTCAAAGTGGGGGTCTTATACTTCCTGATCTAGGAGCGTGTTCATCTTATATGTATACACTATTGAATATCTTGTGAGTAATTCGATATAGCTGTCACGGAAAGATTTCAGTTCATACAAACGTAGTTCCTTGTATCGCATGAAATCCGCCTGATCCAATAAGCATCATCTCAACTTTCGTAAGAGTTCGTATTCTCTTCGCATTGTTCCTTTTTTTCGATGATCTCGAGACCGCTTTCTTCGTTTAGGTGCCGCAAGTGGGCGTATTCCCTCAAGAGCTCCCATCAGTGTCTCAGTCAGTCCAGGCATTCCATTTTGAAGAGCTTTTTAATATGATGGGAGATGCAACGATGGTTCCATCGCCGGCAACGATCCCAGCTGAGAATACGGTTGGCGATTTGATGGTTTCAGAATCACATTGTTTTCTGGTCAGATTCCGCCCGAAGATGAAGCGTCTGGAGAATCACTGGTTGATGAACAGACTCCAGTCGCGAAGACTGAAACCGCTGCCGCGCCCAAGATGGTGAAAGTGAGCGAGTTTTTTCGCTCAGTCGTAGATCGAGTCACGAAATAGCATAGACATATGTGATTCGCGATGCGCAGCAAAGGGTGGCGTTGAGTGACAGATGATACATTATGGAGAGTCTTATTAGTGTCTTCCATTGGATTTACTCAGGCGGTCAAACTGACCTCATTTCCTAGTGAGAACAAGATCAAGGTGATCAAGGAGATCCGTCAACTGCTCGGGCTGGGATTGAAAGAGGCCAAGGATGTGGGTTCAGCACTGTTGTTGCTGAAAGTTAGTTTATCGTTATCACTTTTGTAGGCTTCCGAAAATCTACCCAGAGTGCTGGCTAAACAAGTTCCTTGGGACGAGGCGAACGGGATAGTTGCGAGGTTTGCCGATCTCGATGCGGAGATCACCATGGAATGAAATGTTTCATCTTTAGTCACACTTCGCATTCAGTTGTCAGAAGTTGGTTTTTATTTACTCCTGCTGTTCACTGCTTCTGTTAATTGCTTTCTGTGACCCACGCAAGAGACGCTCCGTAAATACTCTACGTCACGTCACCACGTGACGGGTGATAGCCGTACCGTTGGTTCTTTTACGAACTACTTTTTCCATCCAAAACAACTCTACTTGTGTCATGACCGTCAAAGCTGACGACGACCAGAGTCCAACTCATGGTTCACCATCCGAGAGACCATTCGAGAATCGTTTCCCCCTTCTTGATGAGACCCTTTATGAGGTGGCTCAGAACGAGACTAAGCTCCCGGACTTGCTAGATGAGAAGCCCTTGAGGAAGCTCGCTGAACCCGAGTTGAACGCAACACAGACTGAACATTACTAGAGGACATGAGTTGAGAGGAACTTAAGGAAATACAAGTTGTATATGTTGTTAGTGAATAATGATGGTCCCGCCTGAAAACAGTGAATCCTGAAAAAGGTGAAGGGCGAGTGAACCCGTTGTCGGGACTTTTTCTCCCACTTGAACGGGTGAAAGCCTGACAATAGTGAACAACAAACTCGCCCGCACCGGTATCCTAAATATCAGTAATTTTTCTACCACTCCTTCCCGAACCGATTCAACTTTCAATGATCCCTCTCTCTCCGGTTGCTTAATGTTTGATTGGTCAGCTTGATCACAGGAACCGCAGCGCAGTCATTGAAGTCCGGGGCACATATTATACAGATTGACATCTTTTTCACGCCTAGTTCTTCGTTGCGTGTCTTGAAGCGACTTTTCAAAAGTAGGAGCAACACGAACGGTCTAGTAATAGCTTTTGAGTCACCCTATGCCATGGTTGTGGACAGGAAGTAGTACTTCCGAAGTACCGAACGGTGCTCTTTCTTCGGGATTCGGGATTCGGAAATCCGTGTCGTCTCCAGTCCACTTTTGATCAAATATTTTGTCTCCTGTTCCACTGTTCCATTACGAGGGAGTGAGTTTTCAATCCGTTACCAACTAGCTGAAATACGCGATTCCCATGAGCAAAGCGTTTGAGTCCATAGCAGTGACTATAGAAGAAGTGTGGGAACCTTGTGGTTGAACAATTCTGGCAGTACCACAAAGATAAACAGCAATGCATGAGGCAACAGGTCCTAATGCCTGTTCCTCTTGAACATGAACAAATACAACTTCTAAGTTATACTGACCTCTGGATAGGATTGTATTAGAACTCGTGGACCCGGAGTAACTGCTAAGGAGGCGTACCAGCTAAGTTAGGCAAGCTTAATGGCCCGCGCTGGTCAATACCTCAACCGCCGCGGTTGAACCGCGTCTCAATTACAAAATTACCATAATCATTACGGGAATTGAACCTTGGACAGTCGATTACCAACTCTAACGACTAACCACTAAACCAACCGCTCGATTACAACTCATACGACGTAAGGGAATCTCGGCTTGAATTTTGTTGGCGCGCGCTGATGGCGCGCGCTAGTTCCTTCACTGTTATCAGGGCTCGCGGGAAATTTTTTCCGGTTCATCATTTCCAGGATTCACTGTTTTCACGGACAACCAATAGTGATGGCAATGTTCCTAGCGAAACGCTAGGGGACAAAATCCTTTGTGTATGCGTGCAACACAAAGGAAAAGAATTTCGCTCAACGCCACGGAACGACTGTCCCAATCACTGCCGGGACCGGCTCGGAATATCGGTGTCGAACCTATTGGCAGCCTATTATGTGTTCTGGCATAAACGAGCTAGTGGCACAATGGCAAATTGTGTCATCATGTCTCCACTACTCTCCACTACCCGCTACTCTGGTTACCACTCTCCTTGGCTTTGGTCGTTTTACGCTCTATACATAGGTTAAAGGTCTATCTCTACTATGCCCAGATGGCAAGCAGGTGTTCACTCTTGGTCGTTTCATATCCTGCGAGGTTGATAGTGGGCAAAAATACAGCCGTAGGTCGTATTAAGCCCTATCTATCAACCGGTCAAAATCCATCGAGATCTGGCTCATCGGGGAACTACTTTTCCCCGATCCTCGTGGGACAACAAATTGTGCCACACGTTGATATCCTTCGCACGCCCAACGAAACGCTCGGATTCGCCTCAGTTATAACAAGCCCGAGACGCCATTTGGCTAGTTCGGCCTCTCGAGACTTGTTCTCTTTCAGCTCTGTATGACACGAGAAGGTCTCAATCCACTGGCCGAATCAAGCCCCTTCACTCGAGGCCACCAACCCAGCTTAGTCTCCGGAACCACCTTGGCAACCAAGGTTGGTTGGTTATCGGTGGAGGGCAGCTCATTGTCCTTTTGTTTTATTTTGGCGTTGTGTTATGTTCCTCCAAATGGGCAGTGCACCCATGGAGGAACAACCCGCGATCGAAGGGATCGCGAAGCTTCGCACCGTGCGAAGGAGGTCGCCGGCGTTGTCTCCTCTATGACAACTCGAGCACCTCGGGCAAGACTCTCCAGGGAACGTCTCAGGACCGAACCGGACCCTTGTCCAGCGAGGGGACCCCACCACCCACTCGCAAATGCCCCTCCGGGGAGCATGCGAATCAATGTGACTAGTGTCTGGGACATCATCTGCTTCGTAGCAGACCGTCAATCCAACTCACGCAGTTGACGGTGAGACATGGTCGTCGGTCTCTTCTACACGCCCGCAACCTACTGCTGTGAGCGCCTCTTTGCTAGCTTACCTTGTCAGCTTACTTTGTCAGCTCTTCCTCCTCACACATGATGCCCGCAGATGACCAGCCGACTCGTGAAGAGATCGAAGCAGCCCGAGTCGCTGCGATGACCGCCGGCAAGACTGACAACGGTGACAATGCTGAAGGATCCGCTAAGTGGAAGGACTCTGGTGCCCCTGCGTGTTCTTCCCAAACCATCACCGACCTATCGAGTGGGCTGGCAGCCTTCCTTCAAATGAGTCAAGACGGTACCAACAAACAGAACAAGTCCATCCCCAATCTTGAAGCCCTTCTCAGTGGCACTCCCTACCTTAGGGTATGTGCCACGACCTCCATCCCGAAGACTCACTGGTCAGAGTTCATGCGAGTTGTCTGAGCAGTGGTCATGCTGACAAGATCAGACACGTTCTGGCGCTCCCGATCAGGCGCTTCTTCCGGCCCAACGAGGATCCCGGTATGATGAGCAATGTCTTCAAAGCTCTATTGAGATGGTCTACTACCGTTGTTCTGATCGGAAACTGCAAGGCCAACTCTGACAGTGAGTGCGACACATTGCAGATGGGACCACTTCTCACACATCTGCTAAATTGTGCTCAGGCCACCTCAAGGAA
>NW_003207206.1:136147-143736 GCF_000006405.1 Perkinsus marinus ATCC 50983
TCAGCCGCGTCTTCCCAATGAAGCCTCCAACCGAGAACGCGCTCGTGATATACTCTGACGCCGAGGGAGCCAAGGGAAGACTCGGAGCGGTCTTGTGCTCCGGTTCAGAGACTGGGAAGAAGAACCGCTACTTCTCCGAGATTGCAGATAGCGGCATAGTCGGATCGTGGAAGCAGCGAGCTACGCAGATCGTGCCTCTTGAGTTATTAGCCGCCCTCGTTGCCATACGCACTTTCGCCTCATCGTTGAAAGGAAGAACTGCATGGCTATTTGTGGACAGCGAGCCAGTAAATCACGCACTCATCCGGGGTAGTTCGGGCCAAAATGATCTGAACGACATGGTCAAAGAATTTTGGCGCCTGGTTTCTCGAAAGGGCGTCAATCTATGGATATCCCGCGTCCCTTCGGCGCAAAACCTAGCCGATGGTCCATCCAGGCACGATTTCTCTTTGGTTCGAAGTTTCTCTCGGGTCCCAGCAGTATGGCCCTCACTGTACAATTGAAAACTTCTGACTTAAGAACTGTTTCTTCCCTTGCATGACTTTGAGTTTAGCGTGATATAATAATCTCTGGCACACTCAACAACACCCGCGAGCAGTTTTCTTTTTCTGTCCCGGTTGAAGATTGCAAAGATGTCAATCAGCAACACCAGACCGCCGCCTCGTGGCAGATCCGGCAGCGCCTCGACTGAGGATCTAGCACGATCCCTCATCGAAATCCGCAATTTACCAGATTCACCACTGGCACCGATTCTACGAGGAGACACACGGCCCAGTCAGGTATGCACTGCTCTAAGGGCAGCCCACGCAAGGGGTGCGCCAGTTCTAGAGCTACTGCAACTAAGCGCAATGAGGACCCTCTCTCTGTCGTCGGATCAACGACGATCCGCCAGTACCTCTCCGGCTGAGAAGTTATACCACGTTCATCAACTGCTTATCCGAGATCTCAGGGAACACCATCGAGACTTTCCCCGTCGATTCGACGGTAATCGTTTCTTGGATCTCCACGTTCCGCAACGGCCGTACTGCAGCAAACTATGTCAGTCATCTTCGGAAGTGGGCTTTATTGCTTGGGAAAGACGCTTCCGAGCTCAACTCGCCATTGATCGCTACCGCTCTCAAGGGTCAACTCAGTGAACATCCAGGTGGGAATCGCAGAATGAGAGCCATCCAACTCACCTTACTCCGTCGGCTCATCCCCGAAAGCAAACCAAATCACAATGGGGATTCCCCACCGGATGATCCGGCGTCGTCAGCCTTCGTATTGGCCTATTGGTTTTTACTTCGTATCCCATCGGAGCTTCTGCCGTTGTCCAAGACGAACATAACAATAAATGTTGACCACTCTGTCGTCATTCGCCTCCAGAAGAGGAAGAACGTCAACAAACCAGTGACACTGATCCGTTTCTGTGTCTGCTCGACAATTGGAGCTAAGTTATGCCCACACACTCATGCCACGCGCCTCATGCACCGAAGCTCATCAGATAGATCTCTCCTGCCCAAGATGTCAGCTGAGGGATTGAGAGCGTTACTGAGACAACGCCTGGTGAACCTGGGTCTCTCGGACCCGCAGCAGTTTGGGCTGCACTCTTTCCGTCGTGGACACGCAACGGATCTATCCGAACAGGAAGTCGCTCCATCAGTGCTCCTCAGGATGGGAGGATGGCGCTCCGCAGCATTCCAAGTCTACCTCAATCTTCCGGACATCCACGCTCGAGCCGCGTCGAGATTTGTTGTAGACGAATCCTCGGATGAAGAATGAACAGGTCGCCGCGACTTTCACGATGATGTCCTCAATCTGAGTGTCTCAAACTCAGCACCCACTCACGATGGAACATTATACCCGTTTCGAAGTCTCGCTTGAGTCTAGTTAACCACGATCGGGAGAGATCAGTCCTTTCCTTGAGAAGCTGAAGGAAATCTCTACGACTCGAGAGTCGAATATCGAGACCCCCATTCTATCGTCCCGACAACACCAAGAAGTCCGAGACGCTAATCCGGTGTCATTGAGAGAGAGCTATTGAGGATCGCCAGCTGCAATGTCGGAATCAATCGAAAGATGGGCCTCCCACTCCAACAAAGGGGACATTTCTCCTCTCATGCCCTATCTTTCACTTGACAATGCTCCGGCTCACCGTCAGCCAGCGATCATCAAGTCAGATATCCATATTCCAGTATCGTGCTTCCAGCCGCCACCACCACTGTGTGGAAGCTGTGGCCACCACGACCAACAGCCCATAAGGCTGCATCAGGCCAGCAGCCTCGGTTGGAAGCATGCAAGACGCTCCCAGATCATCACAGTCCTCTTTTCGTGAGCGTCACGGCCAATCATGAATATGCTTGTCGAGCCAGCCTCGACAATGCATCAGCATCGGCCGCATACCTACGGGATGTGACTGGCTCCTACAGCTGTGGTCTGGTGGACGAGAGACTGACTCTTGCACAAAGTCTCCGTCATGTCCGCCGAGCGAGTTCGGCTAGCACCGAACCACAGCTCAATGGGTATACTCGTTCGACAGACGATGTACTCGAATGGATAAGGGAGCTAGCCCTGAATCCATTCAGCCGTAACCTTCGCGGGTTCGACACCTCGTGCCGTCGACAAAAACTTGCTACGGCTGCGGTCTGTCCGCCTCTCTCTCACCCTTCGTCTGGACAGCCCGTGATCTCGTAGTGGATTTTGCGTTGGGATTTGTCTCGGTTGACAAAGCCCGACGAATGGAATGAAGGAGAATGATTGAAGATCAGATTTTGCTCTTCTTTGGCTCACCTGCTGGCTCCGATGACTTTTATGTGGCATAAGTTATGCTCCTTGCTTATGTTGCTCCCCCTAACATGGAGAAGCATGGGAAACATGCTAAAGAGTTCTAGTTGTTTCAAGACTACAAGATAATGAAGGGATGACTAGTCGTCTTCCACGAGATGGCCTGAGATTTACTCTGTCAGTCGTTAGCGTTGCTGCGCTTTAATTTTCCTTTTTTAAGTGGTTGATCGGAGAGTCGCAACAAACTTGAATAGGTCTAGTTGTCCAAGAACATTGTATTAACAACAGAAAAGCACTTACGGCCTGGACAAGCATCCCCATCTCATCATGTAAGATAACTGGCACACATGATGTTACTATGTCGAGTTCGGCGAGCTCAGGTGCGCGCGCCAGTAAATCGTAACAGTAGGCTACTGTCAGTAGCGCACAAATTCACGTAGCGAACCTCGTTGTTATAGGCTCATATCATGATGTATTGGAGCCATTGCCGTCGACTAGTTGAGCAGGAGACGTGGGTGGGATCTGTTGTCATTGATAAAACTTGATATCTACGCATAGAAGTGGCACATAGTGTGCCACCTGTATGCCATAGATGTTGCGCAGTTGGGCAACAGCGCAATTGTAGCGCAATCAATGTTATAGGTTATGATTCATGGCTTATAACATTGATTGCCCATACAGTGCACGATGGCGGGCATTACTATGCAGGACGGCAACAACCTACTCAATACTGATGTCCCTTCAGTCTGAAGGGCCCCTTCAGAAGGGGAGCTTGACTCGACGCCCTCGACATAGAAACTTCCTGTCCCTGAGAGATAGTCGCTGCAGAGAGGCGTCAGGTTGAGGCTGACATTGATTCACTCTCACATCCGATTCGGTTGACCCGAATATCATACCTTAGCCACATATTTGTCATATTAGTGTTAATGTTCTACTTTCGCGGTTGTTAAACCTAGGGTTTTACCCAGTCCCTCCTCCCACGAATAGTCCGCGTGAATATTGTGTGCGTGAAAACGCTTAGCACGTGTGTCCTGTTCGGAAGTAAGCTTCGGAGGGTCCATTAACGAAGAATTTTCTTCGGATATCGTAGTGCCACTCGAGTAAGTACATAGTCATGCCCTTGAGTAAGCCCTGGTTAGATTCGACCTTGAGTCAAGAGATACCATAGTTCGTGTTCGTATTCCCCTCACCATGTTGTCCAAAGTCTCCTGTTTGATCCTGCCTTTGATAGGCGTTCAAGCTGGTTTCGGCGAGGGAAATGTGCGTATGCACATTACTACCAAGAAGTACTGTAATCTCGGCCTCGTCGACGCTAATGGCAACCCGGCTCCGTGCGGTATCTCTTTGGCTGAAGGAACCTCCGGGCTCACCTTGCCTGGTATGGAGAATGGTGTTCATACTACCAGGGAGGATGTGATCATCGCTAAAGACGGCCAATTGTCGGTTCAAGCCTCTCCTGCCCTTCCTTACACCTTCCTTATGTCGATCAAATCCCCCGACCACCAAGTTGTCAAGAAGCTCTTCAACCGCCAATCTTCCATTGTATCCATTGTGGAAGCGGCTGAGGACACCCCCGAGGAGACTACCATTGGTGGCACTCTGGCCGACGGAGGGTGGGTTCCTCAAGAGTCCGATGATGCTTCGTTGGATAAGTGGATACTGTACGCACCCCGGGATATAGATCCTATCACCGGCGCTAACTATACTGCTATTTACCAAGCCGGTCTTGCCCCTGATGCTTGGATCCTATACACTGAGAAGAACAACGAGAAACCGAATAAGCTTCTTGCTGTCAACACCTTCTCGAACTCCCGGGTTTTCCAAGAGTCGGTTTTTGATAAGATCGAGCCTCTCAAAGATGATCTAACAGTCGCTGGGGCCATGCAGACTGTGTATGACAACTATCAAATTGATGGTGATCGTCGTCTAACCGCTGGAGATGATATGGAGGCCCCTCATGTCGATGTTGACATGATTTATGCTCCATTCGTTTCCGAGAAGACCCGTCAGTTTTTCTCTGAGGGCCGTGATCTTGATTGGATGAGTAAACGTAGACTGAGGTCTTTTGAAGGCTTCAAGGGTATCAGCTACTTCACCATCGAGAAGGGCTCAGCTGCCGACAAGTATTTCCATGCAACAACTCACCGTGCTCTGGCGGAATTCGAGTACACGTCAAGTTCGAGTACCCCAAGGGTTGTGTCGCAGCTGGTGGGAAGCAAGAAAAGAAGTACTGCATCTCTGTCTCTCTGGACGCTTCTTTGGGCCCATCTTTTAACCCATCTATAACCCTGGGAGCCAAAGTGAATATCATAGACATTCATGATGCTACCAAAGGCGCCCATCTATCTATTGGCGTTACCCTGAAGAAGGACGAGGGGAGCATATTGAGTCTTACCATCGATGCGGGTGGATGCGCGCTGGTCTTCCAGTATGGTCAATCCGACGGAGTTCACCTCGCGATATCCGTATGCATGACCAGTAAAGATCCGGCTAAGAAGAGGGTAGATGGTGGGTTCGAAGGAGAGATTGCAATCACCGTCAACTTCATTGTCCACGTACCTTATGCTGGTGACGTCATAAACTGGGCCATCAACGCCAAGATTAATTGCACTGCTGCCCCCAAGGACGACCTCACTGCATACGGTGTTATTGGTACCTCTGTGAGTGCTGAAGTGGCATACGCCGCCGTGAGCCTCGATATCAAGGCCAACACGGTCGACCACGCATATAATAAGTGGCATTTCCTTTCGGGTGTCAATTTCCATGCTTGGGCCGGCGTGGGGAAGTTCAAGAAGCATTGGGACTATCGTTGGCAGCTCTTCGACGTTGGCCCTGTAATAATATGAGCCGTAGTTTTTTCTTCTACTTTTTAATAGCACAACTAGTTCGTTTTGAGATCATTTTAGTCGTTATTATTTCACCGACAAGGCCCATCACTCCTGTTATACATAACTCGATACCCTTTTTTTCCGGATGTTTCGGAGGTTAGCCATCTGTGATGGCTTATCTCGGCAACATTGGTCTCAATTTCGGCCGATTAGAGGCTTTTTTCTCCAAGCTTTAGCTAACGATCCTCGAACGAGATGCGGAAATACCCTCAGGGTGACCATTTCATCGCATTTTAAGGATCAGAGTTGATCGGAGTAGATATTGGGGAAGCAAATGATTGAACTTTACACCCCTATTGTAATCAGAATTTCGTAAGCAGACAAACGCCATTCTGACTTGAGCTTCCGCGACTTCATTCTTGAAATAAGGATAGGTCGACAGGGCCCTCAGGAGTCTATCACGCCCCACCTGTCACGCAGTACCAATCAGCTCGACACCTTCAAGCTGAGGATATAGCATACGCTCTCTGGCAAGGAAGTCAGACCATGTTTGACGGCCCTTAGGCGCGAAATCACACCACCTGCGAAAAATGTCCGAAGTATCTTCGACCTCGAACTCTTCAGTGTCCCGTTTGCTGGCATCCGCAAGAACCTTGTTGCATTCTGATAACCATCGACCTAAGGCGGTAGCCATCTTTTGCTCCTCCACCTTATTGCTCTCCTCGGCCAGCTCAATGGTTTTCCAGGCCATTAGGTTGCTATGCTTGGCCAGGCAACATTCCTAAACCCTCCTGGAAATTGTGCCACAATTATTGTGCCACATGTGACGTAGCTGGGGAGCACGAAAGTCAAA
Organism: Perkinsus marinus ATCC 50983; assembly: GCF_000006405.1. Taxonomy (NCBI): domain Eukaryota; phylum Perkinsozoa; order Perkinsida; family Perkinsidae; genus Perkinsus; species Perkinsus marinus. Next base: position 142,592 of record NW_003207206.1, read on the forward strand.
GGGGAAGCCAGTTGGCTCAAACGAGAACAGCTGCTGTTCAACAGCACTGGACCTTCCGCCATGAAGATTCCGTTCATTCCCCTCCCCGTGGAATACCCCAACCCTTGCAATAGGTCTCGAAAGGATATACCTGCTTGCCCGAAAGCAGTCCCAGACCCCCAGTCTGGCTATAGGGAACGAACTGGCCAAAACCGAGCAAGGTAATCACGGCTGGGTGTGGATCCTCCAAGAGCCCAAATGACTTTTTTGAGAGGTATTCATCATCATCGCGTCGAGGATCGACCGTCGAGCATCGACTTCGGCGCCCATGGTGGCGTCGTCCAAGAACGAGAACCTTTTTTATTATCGGATGATGCACCATATGCTCTATCGTCCTCTTCCATCCACGCGTTTCACACAAGCCTTTTTCGGGCAGCCCTTCCTAGTGGAGGGGCGCTCGATAGCAATATCACCTTTCTGGCTTATCGATTCGGGACAATGTTACGCAATTCAAGCCGGGATTTTACTTCGATCAAGCTGTTCGCAGAGCTCGATCGTTTGTAAGACTACACCTTTTCCCGTGCAAGTTTGACAAGTGAGCAGACAAGAATGACAATGTTATCATCAATAGTGACAATGAGAATCCAAGTTTGTCACTTTTCTATCTTGTAACAACCAACATTGACAATGAGAATCCAAGTTTGTCACAATCTAAATTTGTTGCAATCAAGATTGACAATGAGAATCCAAGTTTGTCACTTTTATATTTTGTAGCAACCAAGTTTGACAGTGAGAATTCATGTTTGACACTGGCAGAATATATTACAATCAAGAATGACAATATTCCACACGAGTTTGACAATACGCACACAAGTTTGACAATACACATCCAAGTTTGACATTGAAGTGATCAAAGCCTATATCAAGGAGAAGCTGAGTGAGAGGGACCCGATAACAGATAGGCGTAGAGCTGAAGAGCAACACATGTTCTTATACCCGTACCGGGAAGATATGCTGCGAGGAATGTGTGATGATGCTATGTAAAAGCTTACCACTGACAAGATAGGAGCCGTGTATAGGCTGTCGGATACTTGGGAACAAAGGGAGTCAAGGGGTGGCTTTTTGAATTCTTTCGATGTCATCTCAAGTTTACATAGAGCTCTCGA